>NC_038248.2:36017506-36261169 GCF_000004515.6 Glycine max | reverse complement strand
TCTATAAGAGGGAGGTATACTTTATATTCAGCTTCTTGTCCGTAAGAGGCACACCAAGATATCGAAAAGGTAATTGACCTTCACAAAACGGTGCCACAGACTGAAAACTAGCTTTATCAACGCTATTAATTCCACCAAAATAAATTCTGCATTTGGTAGGGTTAATCACTAAACCCGTCGTGTTAGAGAACTCCGTGATTGTTTTAATCATCATTTCCATAGAAACAGTATCTCCCCTGCAGAATAACAGAACATCAACAACAAATGTAAGATGAGTGATACCCAATTTCTCATATTTCGCATGATGGTTGAAGTTAGGGTTTAGCTGCAACTGCTCCATAAGTCTATTGAAATATTCCATGATAAACACAAACAGCAGAGGGGAGATAGGATCTCCTTGTCTGATCCCTCTCCTAGCAAACATATCATTTGAGATTTCACCATTTATGTTAAACACATAACTGACAGTAGTTACAATGTTCATAATCCAAGTGATGAATTTACCCGGCAAATCTAATTCTTTCATGATAGTTTCCAAAGCAGTCCAATCAACCATGTCATATGCTTTTTGAAGGTCCAATTGCATCATTATTCTAGGGGTTCCTCCTCGCCTAGAGTAGCCTTTGATTAGTTCGTATGCCTGTAGTATGTGATTATGGATGTTCTGACCTGGAACAAAAGCAGCATGGGCCTTGCTGATCACACTAGGCATCATACTCCCCAACCTTGCAGTCAAGATTTTGGATATGATTTTGTAGAAGGTGGAGCAACCAGCAATTGGTCTATAATCTCTCACTGATTTTGCATCTTCACTTTTAGGGATCAAAGTGACAAGAGTTCTATTGAAAGGAAGAAATAATCTATCATTCTCAAAGAATTCCTTGACAGCATCAATGACATCATTTTTCACGATACCCCAACAAGATTTAAAATTTTTTGCATTGTATCCATCCAAATCGGGGGATTTCAAATCTCCAATACCTTGAAGAGCCAATTCAATCTCCCAAACACTAACAGGTTTAATGAGATCCTCTCTCTACTCCAAACTGAATTGCTTCCCCTCTCTTAGAGCTTTGATATCTATATGATTGAGATGAGGACTATTATGACCCATTAAGCTACTATAATACTCAATAACTTCCTGAGCAATATTAGCATGATTGGTGATAACTGATCCATCCAACTTCTGAAGCATCTTCATAGTGGTAGATTTTTGCTTTGTCTTCAAGTAGGCATGAAAGAATTTTGTATTACCATCACCAAGACTAATCCAATCTATTTTTGCCCTTTGCATAAGATCCCTTTCCTCCATTTCATTCCAATAAATCAAGCTCTCAGTCTTCTCCTTTACTTTATTGATTCTAGAGGCTTCCGTTTGATTAGTCCTCAACTCCACAAAAGCTTCAGCAAGATCAATTCTGGCAGATTGCACTTTCTTTTGAATATCAAATTTTCTGTTAAGAGTTAGTAACTCATTTTTTAGTCTCATCAATCTTTTCCACAATCTCTGCATAGGCAGGCCCTTCACATCCTTAGACCAACTTTTGTCCACAATATCCTGAAAACCTAAGACATTGGTCCACCCATTGTGGAATCTGAACAGCTTGTGCTTCTTAACGCTATCAGGAAAGTGAAGATGCAGTAAGGCATGGTCAGAAATATGAGCAGGAATGATATCAAGTGAAGCACCCACGTGATCCTGAAGCCACTCCACATTTGCAAGAATCCTGTCAATCCTTGAGTAAATAGGAGCAAAAGCTTGTTTATTAGACCACGTAAAAAATTCACTCGAGCTATCCATTTCACATAAACCTATATTCTCCATCATTGCACGCAAATCTTTAAATTCAGCTTCAGTAACTAGCTGCCCTCCAATTTTATCCATACTATTAAGCACATTATTATAATCTCCAACAGCACACCAGGGACCCTGCTGATTCTTATAAATGTCATCCAGCTCAAGCCATAACTTTTTCCTGTTGTCAAGTTGGTTATGTGCATAAATTGTAGTTAACCAGAACTTGAATTTACCAGCCACATCATGAACACTACAATGAATAAGCTGGCAACTGCTCCTAACATATCTTAACTCAAGTTTAGAATCATCCCAAAAAATCCATAATCTTCCATTCCCATGATGACTATAGTTATCTAAGTATTTTCCCTTCAAACCCAGCTTACCACGAATTTTATGTGCATTAGCTTCCTTCACTCTAGTCTCAATCAAAACAACAATACTTGGTTGGAGGTTAAGGAGATGGGAGCTAATCTCCCTTAATTTGCCAGCTTTATTAAGCCCCCGAATATTCCATGACACTAACATGGTCCTCTATCAACAGGATCTTGTGGGACACTCAAATCCCCCAAAGCATAAAAACCATTAGCAAACTTAATTGTTGCAGAAGATTCCCCAACTTCAATACTTTTGCCTCTTACTCTAGAATTCTTGTTAACCAAAGTCCACACTCCACCTTCCTCAACATCAATAGTGTTAGGAATAATTTCCCTTGAGGGAATCTTAATCCTAACAATTTCCTACTCAGGAATGGCCTGCTCTATTTCAATTTTCCTGGGTTTTGGTTTCCAAACTTTATGCTTCACTGCTGGGTCACAAGGATGTCCAATCTTTTGACATTTATCACAAAATTTAGGGCGCCATTCAAACAAATTTTAATATTCATTTTGCTCCATAACCTTCATACCACGAGCTTCCTCTATCATTCTTGGCTAGTTGTTGAAGCACATCAATCTCGAGCATTGTTGCATCCCGATATTTCCGTATGCTTCTAACTACCTTGATAGCCACGTATTCTTTGGTTTGACGGTCCCAACATTCCAAAACCCGACCAAATGTGCCTACAGCACTAGCAATATGCTGAATGACACAAGCATAGTGACAAAAAATTAAAATCTTGTATTCAGAGGACACTTGACTGCTAACCTTCACCTATCTTGCCGAGGATTTTACCTGTTAAAAAAATAAGAAAATATCAAAACCGCTGCTTAAACAAGCAAAAGAAAAAAAATGCGGAAAAAAGACAACCAACAACACTTGCATGAGTGATGACAAAACATAATAGATTAAAATCTGCCATAAGACAACATGCACCAAAAATGATACTCAAATTTAAATGGTTAGATTTACCAAATCCATCGAAATTGCAAAAAAAAAAAACGCAATTGCAAAAAAATTTACATCTAGGAGTGAGATTTTCGCTGAGATTGAAGACATAATGGTCCTCTCGATTGTCATCCCTTTTCGAAGGCGAAATGTGCTTTCTTTCAAACCTTCGTCACTGAGCACCGGCAGAGCCCGTTGCGCCCACAATAAACTATGAAAAAGCTATGAAAAGAAGAAACCCTAATTTATTATGAAGGAGGGAAGAGAAGGAAGCGGACATCGAACGCAGAGCGAGGAGCTACGTCCCACGCCAGATGAGGGTGTTTCCGTGTTCGTTCCCTTTCCATGTGAATTTTTTCGACAGATACCATCGACGAATCAGTAACCACACATATTTGCGAGCAAATAAGGTTAAATCTTTGAAAGAGGAAGAGGATGCAGTTGTAAAGAAACAGAGGAAACTACAATTGTGAAACCAAAAGGCGTTAGGGTTCAGAGGTGAGACACTGCAGGTTTTGGAGAAGAGAGAGGTGGCGGAAGGAGAAGAGAGAGGTGAAGGCATTGCTTGAATGGGCTGCGCACAACACTGCACACTGAAGGTTATATATAATTAGAGCTTTTTTTTTAGAATTACAGCGGGTTTTAGTATAAAACCCGTCTTAAATTTTATTAGATACTTAGAATGTACGTCGTAAAATGTATTTTTCATTACAATAATTACAAAAATGTCATCATCTTACTTTCTAAAACGGTTCCCAGAGAACCGTCGTAAAATATGTGTCATAAAAAATTAAATTTGTAGTAGTGATAGATCAATCATATTTACGTACATAGTTAACTAACACTTAAATATGTTTTTAGTTTTTCCAAAATATACTAAGTTTAACTAATTTTAGTTGTTTCAATTTTTTTTCTTTGCATTTGATCTCTATAACTAGTTACATGGCATGCCAAACCATTTCAAAATCGCTGACTAGAAAGATCACGTGGCCACCTGTAGAAGCAAACAATGTTAAAAATGTGACTAAAGTTTAGTACTTCAAAAATTTTAAGGATCAAAATCAAATATTTTTTTCTTTAAAGGACTAAATTTAAATTCAATATATTTTAGGATAACCAAATATCTAAATAGACACATGTATTTTCTTCTTTTTCTCAATGTTAATAACACATTCTTTAAACATATTCTTCTATACATATTATCTTTTATTGGTTAAAGGGAAAAAAATCATTAAATAAGATATAACACTTATTAAATTTTGTGATTCCTAATAAAATATATTTAAAAGAGTATGTTAAAAAATATAATTCTGTCATTTATCTTTCCGTAATTATGACTTATCTTAATTCTATTTGAACAAAGGACTAAATGAAATGTTGGTGAGATGAGATAATGAATCTGTTTGTTTAAATAATTGTTTGTTAAAAAAACATTTAATATAAAATAAAATAAAAAAATTATTTTATTTTTGATGTGTTTATTTTCTTCAATAAAATAGTTTTATGCTATTTATGAGCATATATCTGCTTCTTAAAAAACATTCCTTTTTAAAAGTGTTTTTTTTCATAATTATTTTTTTAAAATTTAAACAAACGGCCACAATGATTGCTCCAGCTACTACTTATTCATAAATAGTATAGTAAGGGTTCATGATAAAAAGATTGTTATATATTTTGGTTAAATTAACGTTGGATTTGTTCTTACTGGTTGGTATAAATGAAAAATAAATTTTAACCCAATACTTTACTTTTTCTATCCGATACACTTGTCTATCATCCGTATATTTTTCATTTTATGCTGTGCTGTTGATTGGTCATTGGCCTTAACATAAGTGTTCTTCGTATTCCTCAGTTATATTTGCATTGCAGCTTGTAGATCACTCATCTCAGTTTAAATATTATCACGATAATTAACTTGACTTTTGCATTTTCAAAAAACTTAAATATAATTTTGATCATGAAAAATATGATCACTTTAATTTTGGTCTTTTAACTTTATTTATGTTAGTTGCTGTAAAATTTAATGATTTTGGTTTTAGTTAATATAGTAAACTAATAACGTTAATGGATGACATAAATGACAATAACATTTAGAGTCCAATGATTTATCACGTTATTAAGAAACTTGAGTGTTTGACATCAGAGTCACGTGCTATTTTATTTTAACTTTATTATATTAATTCTATCCAAATTAAATTAGAGATGAAATTGAATCATATATTACTTTTGGAATTTGTATATATAAAAATTATATGTTTATCTTACTTTTACATAGATCATATATTATTTTTGGAATTTATATAAATATAATATTTTTTCATGTACCGAAACTAAGTATAAATATATATAAAAATTCATTTCGTGGTTCGTGTGAGCTTGATGGTCTGTGCATGTTTGCTTCTCCATATATCCCGTATTCGCCAAGTGATTCTTTATCACCTACAACTCATTGCTATAGTTGTGATGAGGGTGAGATAGGTTCATGAACCAACAGTGCAATTAAGTTCCAAACAGTTATGCTAACGCATCACTCGTATCACTTTGTTATATCCCTCAAACCAACAAAGCGGCACCCCTTGATAAAGAGCCATATATATGAAGTTAATTAGCTATCTCCACATGCAATTGCAAAGTAACTAAGCCACATTATATACCTTCCTCAAGAAAGATAATAAGCCTTGGAATGGGCATTTTGCTGCATTGAACCAATGTCACCTCTTCTTGTATGTGGCAAACCGGACAATTTGGAGAAACCTGGATTCCTCGAGCAGCTAGCTAGTGTGGCTTTCGTTGGAATTGAACAATGCCAAACCTGTATTTTTTTTTTTAAAGAAAAACCGAATGCTAATTGCTGAATGAAAGTTGACAATTGTTTTGGGCATCCAACATTTTTACTGGGACACCCAACAACACACTATATTATTAATAAAACACTCAAGTTAACTAAACTAATAGATACATTATGTTATAAACAAATAATGTCGCTATATATAATAGACACAAAAATTATATAATGAGTTTTTCAATATATAAAATATATTTTTCAAATTTATTTAAATTTAGTAATCTTGTATTTTATAATGCAAAATCAACTATTAAAATTTAGTTTTTTTTATAAAAAAAACAATATCCATTAAATCTAATAATCAACTATTAATGCTATAAATTACAGTTGAAAGACACCTAAAATTTTAAAATATATATTGTTTGAAAATAAAGTAATAATTTTTACAAAAAAATATCATTAATTTAGTATCAACTCTTAATTATTAGTTTTTTAAAAATTGTTTATAAAATTTTTGAAACCCCACAAAAGTAGGGCCTTAACAACCCAATTTATATATTATCGTGATAGTAAAATTTTAAAAAAATTTTTTTTTTAGAAATTTTTTATTTATTTAATTTATTTATAAAATTTGATAATTAAACAAATTTTATATTTAATTGAATGATGTATTTAGATGTTTATTATAATGATTAAAAATTAAAGAAATATGATATTTAATTAAATGATGTATTTAGATATTTTTTATAGCAATTGATAATTAAATAAATTTGATATTTTTTTACATATGTAAATACTTATTAAACCTATGATTTTTATTTATAATTTATATATGTAAACAAATTAATTATTAGATAAAAAATAATCATCACAAAATTTATTATGTAAATTTACGTGTACATTAAATATAAATTAAAAATTTTAGTATTATATGTAACGATACTATTTATTTATAACATAATATATCTGTTAACTGAGTTGATTTAAGTATTCTATTAATAATGCAAGAGACAAGAGTGTCCAAAGCAACTGCCATGAAACAGGCATATCCAAAGCCCAGCTTTCCTAGTAGGTCCATTGTTATGAGAATATCAAATTATTAATCCAGTTGTTGTATGAATTAAGATAAATAAGATTAGAGAAATATTATCAAAACTAAATAGCAATTAAACTCAATCAATCTTTTTTGAACCAAGGAAGGTCATCAAGTGACTCTTACAACTTATTAATCTTAACAAATTAAATGGGTCATTTATAAATACTTAATTTAATATTAATTAGATCATTATATATATTATCTTTTTTTGTCATTATGACATTGACGTAGAGTATTTACTAATTTAACATGAGATCTTACTTAAAAAATCGAGCCTAAGACCACTTTTAGATTTTTACATGAGGTTTTACTTATCATTAGTTTTTGCTATTACATAATTACAGTTAAAATAAATTTTTGTTGTAGTGATATAATATATATATATATATATATAACATATGTTACTACCAATATATATAAATCCGTAATATACCAAATCTAATTTTTAAACTCAAATAATTCCAAATTAACTTTAGATTGAATGGTGTTAATAAGACCGAAGGGGTGATAGACACTGCCCCTTATATCCCCATGTCTATCCTATCCAATCTTGAACAATTAAATTGAGGGTTCGAGAATTTCTGCGCAGTCCTCACCACACAACCCACATTCTGCCCAAAGTAAATTTGACATTTATAAGGGCAATAAATTCTGCTTTTTCTTCACTGCATTCCCACTCCTGAAAACCTCAATGGTTTGCTCAACACACGAAATTGGTACAATATGCTGATGCATGCAATTTCTCTGGCTGATGACACACTTATGTACTGATCCCCCAGTAATTCGCTTCTGCCTGCAGCTGCTTCTTTTTTTAAGCAAATGATATCTCTTTCATTCTATTTTGCACTCGTATCGTACGCAGTATTTCACTTTATCATCCCTTGCTTTGAGCCTTTGATGACAATGACTTGCCAACTGCTATCTCCCTCTCTATGTTACTCTTTATAAATAGATTATTCACTTAATTTATAGGAATAAAATAAAATTCTCATGGTTCTAAGATGTTTATTTACTAGGTCTATTTTAATTTTTAAAATCTTTAGGTTCATATCTTGTTGAGATGAAGTTTACAGGAGATGGTAGTGAAACGTGGTTCCTCTATCTTGTTCGTAGCAAGCTAGGAACGGTAGTAAGATGTGTCTACTTCTCCTTATGCATTCATATCTTTATAAATACATGGATACATCATCAGGAAAAACACCTTTAATTAACACGGTTTTTTTTATATCTCTTTTTATGATTTGAAGACGGGAGGGAGTATAACATTATCACGTTATCACTTCTTTCTGTTATATATGTTTATATATTTCTCTAAGATATAGTAAATTTGAGGGACTAATAAGTTTTAAAAAAAAATTATGGGACTAATCAAATGATGTTTTTAAGATTTGGAGGGTAAAAATCAAATTCATTCTAAATTTTAAGCACTGAAAACATAATTAAATCTTCATTAAATCCAGAAATCTTATCCTTAATACATAGTTATTAAATAAGTATAACTTTAAGGATAAATTAATCTACAGGTCATAGAACTAAATGAAAATTTTTAATTAGGTCCTACCATTAATTATCGTTAACTTCATTAACGACGAAGACTTCTTAATTAAAAAAATAGAAGTCCAGGCATCCAATTATAATAATTGTTCAGGGACTTAATTAAAATTTTCAAATGATTTATAGACCTACTGAATAATTTAAAAGTAAGTTAAAAGTCATAAAAAAATATCACTTAATTAAAAGATGTATTCGGAGGAAATGCGTTAGGTTTGTCCAAACTAAACCTGTAAGAGAAGACTGAGAATATTAACCAGGATAGATGAGAATACTCAGTGCAGACCTACTGAGGTAAAAATACCAAATTCAAAAGTAACCTATAAAGATTTGAGAAAAATATTGTGAAATTCTAAAGAGAATTTTAGAATGATTGAAGTAAGTCCTTGAACTATATATTTGAAAATATTTAATTAGGTTTTTAAACAATTTTTTCAATTGGTTTCTGAACTTCTATTTCTGTTATTAGGTCTCTACCGTTAACAAAGTTAATGACAATTAAGGACATGAACCAAATTAAAAAAGAAATAAAAGTTCAACGGCTCACTTGAAAAAAAAATATAATTCAAAAACCTAATTAAAAATTATGAAATAGGGACCTATAAATTAATTTAACCTAAAATTTTCAAAATATAGAATATTGAACTAGATGATAACTATTCAAAATATATTACAAACTCATTTTTAATATAGATCATTACAATAAATTTTTAAAATTCAAATTTATCACAATAACTTTCAATCCAGATGGATTAAGTGAGAAAAAAAAGTGATGAAGACACTTGAGTCTTATCAAATAGAGCAATCATATGCATATAACTCATTATCTTATAATTCGCTTTCATCCTCTTTTTCTTTATCTATTTCTCTATTTTTTCCATGACATTACATGTCATATTTATTATTTATTATTTTTTCTTTATCTTTCTCTTCCCTCTACCATGATTCACCTAAAATGGGATATATGGATGAGAGAAAATGGATCCTCTCACGTGAAACATTCATTTGAATGTTCTCATGTGAAAATTTTCACCTTTCAAGTGGCATGTCTTTCTTTTATTATTTAAATTTTCTTTCTCTTACTTTTAATTATATATAAGCTAAGATTTCACGTGATCGATAATAATGTCAAATGATCGATCCAAACCCGCGTGTACTATTAACATTTTATATCAAACACTATCCTATACAACATTGAACATATATTAAATTGTTGGTTAATGTAATAATAATACTAATCTTAAGAAACAATTAAAAAATGCGCTTTTATTACGTAGGAAGAACTTCACCAGACAAGCCAACTTTCTGCCCAAATTAAATTTGATATTTACAGGGGCAATAAATTCTCCTTTACTGCATTCCACTCCTCAAAATCTCTACATATAACCAGTGTCGACCCTCAATTAGCTTAGTACGAATATGCTATTGCTGATGTTTCTCTGGCTGGTGAGACAGTTGTGACTCGTGAGTGTGTGATCCTTTTCAACCACTGATCCATCCCCTCCAATAATTCTGGCTCTTCCCGCTTGGTTCTATTTTAATTAATTAAGGTATTCTCATATATTTGCTGCATGCTACAACTTTTTGATCTGCGAATTTTTATTACGTTGTGCAGTGCTGTCAAACTGAAAAGGTTCACAATAAACAAGCGCACACACACACTAACCACCCTTCTTGGTTCTTGGATAACCCCGTACATGAAATTTTTATTTGACACCATACTTGTTTACATGTTGCTAGCTATAGCATAACAGGGTCGGATTTAGCTCTCGGATCCCTTAATTCCCTTTATTATATTGCCACAAGAGACTTTTACATTTCTCCATTAGCTTAATTCCTCCTTCTGAAAAATTGTTTTAGTTCAACTTAACGCAACATTTTTTTATCAGCCAAGAAAAACATGGATTAGATAGAGGTACAAGTACAAGTGACCCCAACCCTTTAGAATATCAAATACTAGTCACTAGCTACTAATTATGTTGCATGTTCCTGTGCTTGGTTTAAGGTGAGAGGAGAAAAATAAGAGAAATTTTTTTTTCATGTAAGACTTACAAATTTTACACTTTATTTTAATTTTAAAAAATTTATTTTATTTTCATCCTCTAAATCAAACACACCCACGATATCTCGATCATTCTGGTTTTCACACGCACTATTTCACTTTATGACTTGCTTTGACGGGTAGATTAAAAACAAAATCACCTGCTAATTGCTACTCCCTCTTGCTCTATTTATATAATTATGCGTACGTAACTGATTTAACTTGTTTAGAAAATGCTGGTCAAAATATATATATATATATATATATATATATATTTAAAAAAGTTATTATTTCTTGAAAATACTAATTGTTTCCAATGACTGACTTAGAGGAAGAGTTACTTTGGTTGGAAAAGGTCTAACAAAAAAATGTGCAAAAGAAAGGGTCCAAGCTCAGAATTGAGGCAACCGAACATGCCAACATCGCCGCCGGAGGTTGTTGAATCATCATCAGGTGAGTTGCCAGAAGAGTTTTCTTGGTCATCGTGTCTATCTTCTTCGGTGTCATCTTCATCAAAGATACCAATTGAGGATGAAGAGAATGTGCAACGTGCAAATGCTTCTCCAGAAACAAAAGCCATGGATCTCGTTGGTTGTCCTCGATGCTTCATGTACGTCATGTTATCCGAGGTGGATCCAAAGTGCCCTAAGTGCAAGACCACAGTGTTTCTTGAACTTTTCAAAGATGAAAACTTCAACCCAGATAATTAATTGAGCTTTTCCACGGGGATTTAAGTTAATTATAATATATATAGGAAGGGAAAAAATAAATCTCCTTGATTCTAGGATGCTTGTTTAATGTTTATCTATGCTTATTTAAAATCTTAAGGATCATATATTCATTTCCTGTTGAGTGTTGAGAGTGCAGTAAATAAAGTTTTAGGGAGATGGTAGTGTAATACGATTCCACTGGTACTGATTGAGGAACGGTGGAAATTTTGTAGCCACGGATATTCGTGTAGGTTCGTACTATATTATGAAGGTTTCGTACCATGCAGCATTTTCTTCCTAAATGTATACCGATCCAATATTTCCCAATAACCCCAGCTTAATTACGAGGCAGTTATAACTCGGTATCTGAAAATTTTCACGTCATAGTCCATTAATTAAAGTTAGACAAATTAATTATCTAAAAATTAATGAGAATAATATTTAATATTATATGCTCTTACAAAATATTCTTAGTAATTTTATTAAGAAAATATATCAAATGAAAAATAATAATAATTAGATTTAAAGTATTGGAAATGTACAAGCATTCAATATATACTTATCATATATATAAAGTTACTAGGAGAGTTTGTACAAATATAGGGTATATTTGATAAAATTAGTTGATAAGTTAATAGGAAGTTGATAAGTTACTTGGAAAAATCTTACAAGGTATAAGTTAATTATAAGCTAACTGAAAACATATATGTTATTTGATTTAATTGAAAGTGTTTCATAAAACTAAATGATAAATATTAAATGACATAAAATAATATATTTAATATTTTTTATATTTGAATTTATTTCTAATAATTTATATTATTAAAAAGTAGGATAATGATTTTTAAATTTTGTATTAAAAGAAGATGATAAAGATTTGATGATTTTACTCACATTATTTAAACTCATTTTTTAATAAAAAAGTAAAATTAAATGAAATAAATTTTATTAGAACTATATTATTGTTCAACATATTTTTTGACATTTAAATACTTTATTAATGATGTTATTTTAAAACAAAAAAATAAAAAGTGTTTTCTCTTTATAATTTTCTTAAACATTTATTTTTCTATTTATACAAGAATAATTTGGATGTATACGTCTTCCACTATCATAACTACGAAATAGGATACAAATTAGATCTTCTATTTAGAATTAATCATATATATTTGAAATTTTGTTTAAATTAGATCATATAATTAAAAAAGTCAACAAATAATTATAAAGTTGATATGATTTAAATAAGAGAAAAAGGATTATACAAAATTATAAAGTTGATATGATTCAAATAAAAGAAAAAGGATTATACAGCGACAATGTAAAATATTTTACACAGTTATCTGATCACAACTCACCAGTGGTAAGTTTGTTAATTTTTAAATTAATTATCTTAAAGTAATTCAAACGGTGATTTATAATTGAATGACTGTAAACTTATTTTATATTTTCTATGCATAGGCATTGAACTCCTCAAGTAATTTCTAGCCTAAATTGAATAAAATAATAAAATATAATTTCAAATAAATTAATAAAGATAACATTGAGAACAAAAAAGCTAGTAATTTTTAAGCTAGTTTATTTTCAATGTTAGTTCAAGTAACTTATCAAAATAAGTTATGGAAGTAACTTATAAAAGATGAGCTACTAAAATAAGCTCGTGTACTAACCAAACTTATTTTGGTCAAAATAACTTATAATTAGTCAAATGAGCTTATAAGCTCCTCCTTCAAAGGTTTTATATATCAAATATATCCATATAACATTTTTAATTATTCAATTAATGAATGTTAAAAATTTCTTTGCATGAATGCATTTTCTCACATTATTTTCATTTGATAAGTTTATGTCTTTCACTTAAAAGATATTAATTAAGTATAATTACCCACATATAATTGATATGATTGATATGAGTAAAATTGATTCAAATTTTTTAAGTAATATCTTGAGTTTAATTATTATATAAAAAGTCATTAAAAACGAAAACATAAAATTAAAAATTATTTTAAGTACGATTTTTAAATTAGTTATTGAAATTTGTTATTATACACTAAAATTTGTAAAAGTATTTTTTCAATTTTAATGCAAACATAGATAAAGTTGGTTATATATAGTTTGTTTCAAAATATTGATTGTTTTTTCAGTTAAGAAGATCTAGACAAATAATAAATAAATGAGTAAATACTTAATTTAAATTTTAGAAGTGACAAGCACTCCCGCAATATTTTCCAACTTTAATCCAAATATAACTAAAGTTGGCTATATTATATATAGCCTGTTTCAAATTAATTATGAACATCTATTTTTATATATATAAAATGCTGGTGGTCAGCCTCACAACATACAGCTGTAGCACCAAGACACAAACTTCATTAAAAAAAAAAGGGGAAATTACAAAAGGATGAACAAAAAAAACAGCTAGAAAAATCTGTAGCTAGGAAGAGAGATCCTATCCCTAAGGTACTTAGTCCTGGCAAAATTAGGAGCAGAGTTCTACAAAGAGAAAAGGAACAGAAGAAGAGACTTCATACTTAGTTAGCTTATCCGTACAAGAATTGTTGTCTTTTCTATAAATGAAAGAAAAAATGAAAGTTATATCTTTAAACAAAAGAAAGTTATATCTTATGAATAATACACAGTATATGCTTAATTTAATCTTTAAAGCGACAAGCACTCCCACAATAGTATCTAAAATTAAAAAACGTTAAATAAATACTTAAGATATTAAATAAATTTCTAACTTAATTATTTATTATCATTCTAATTTTTAAATATATGTCAATATTATTATTTTAATCACACAAATTTTTATATTTTAGATTAACATAATTAGTCATTTACATTTTGAAAAAAATTTATTTTTTATAGGTCAAAGATATTGTTTACTAATCCAATCCTGAATAATATTACTCTACGCATTCAGATAACAAATCAATTAACCATGAACAAGAAAGGAAAGGACAGGAGCCTTAAACACGGCCCCACCTCCACGTGTGTTACTGACCTATTATGGCGTGACTTGCAGGTTGCATGCATACCAAGCAAGTTGCCATATATATATATATATATATATATATATAACGTCAGAAAGATTATTTCATGTGAAAATTAAAATATTTTAAATTTAAATTAAAATCATATTTAATCATAAAATCTTTATAATATTTAACAAATAGAAAATCAAATATGATACATATTAATCATTTTAAGTAAAAAGAGTTTAAAGACACCAAAAAAAAAAGTTGTCGGAAAATAATCATAAGCTGTAGATTTTCATATTCATAAAATCAATTTATTTTTAGAAGAAAAAAAAACTTTTACTAAACTTATTTTATAAACAACTTTTTTCATGAAAACTGAAGTACGAAAAATATTCTTTTACAAATATGCTCTAAGTGGTCAAATTGATTACAATTGCTTATAATAACAATCCAACATTAATTTCAAGTTGCTTAAAATTATTGTTTCCAACCATTCTAGAAAATCGTCATGTATGAAATCACAACAACATCAATCTAAGGATAAAACAATTAAAACTTAACTTTAGAACCAAAAGAAAAAAATGTTATTAGTTTTTATAAATTAAAAATGATCACATATGTTAACATAAAAGCCAAATATATTGATAAAAGAACTAAGATACATCTTATTTTATTTTTTGTCTCAAATATAAGTAAATCTTAATTATCTATACCTTATTTAATGAGATTCTCTCTAAAATGTCATTCGTTTAATAAAATCAAAGATTTTTTTATTTGATATTAAGTTCTAATGAATAATAATTTAAGAAAAATGTTTATTTTTTAATTAAAAGTGACATAATTTAATTAAATAATTTTCTTAATAAATGTGACATATGTTTTATTCTTCTTATAATCAAGACAGCAGGAAATATCACTAAAAAATGACTAATTTAACCGCTGATAACAATATTTGTCATTCGTGCACAACAATGACTAATTTTTCAATCAACTTGACTGGGGACAACATTTTTGGTCTCTAATTCGGTCTCAACGTGGTTTAAAATAAAAAAATTTCTAGAAAATAGAGACTGATTTGTCACCGAGTATTGATTTGACTCAGGTATTGACTATAATTCAGTCTCTAAAAGTGATAATATCTCCGTCTTGGAGACAACACATTTTTCCTTAGAGACAGAAAATAATGATTTTTGTGGCTAGAAAGCTCTGGGGTTTTAGCAACCAAAGTATTTCTGTCTCTATTTTGATATTTATATTTCCATTTTTAATAATATTATCTATCAATATGTTGTAAATATTTCATATATAATTAAAATTATAAGTAATAATAATAACATAATATTCACAAAATAATTTAGGATGTGATTTAAAAAAAAAACATTTTTATATTTTTTTAAGAGAAGACCTAACATAAATATGTCTTACAACATAGTTTTTTTTTTTAATAGAGACACTTTACATGTTGGCATGTTAACAGTGGTTAAGAAAATATATTTAAACCACTTTGAGGACCTAAAGGTGGTGCATTTTCAAATAAGGACAAAAAATATAGGATAAAATATTTCTGAGATTATAAAATTGAACCTTAAAAATTTTATAGGGCTAAAATTGTCTTTTATCCTATAATATTGAAAATATCAATATAATATAATAATTATTTTATATAATTAAAATTATAAATAATAATAGATCTATAATATTTTTTGGTACAACATAAACCTAAAAATATAAAAAATGTTTCACTTATAATACAAATTATCAATAAGAATAAGAATATAATGTCAAAAATACTATAAAAGTGTTACTTTGGTGTTTGATTAAGCTCAATAAAACTCAATTATAAAACTAATGGCTTAATAAAGCCTAGTTGTAACACTAACTATGATTGAGCTAGGATCAATTTGGTAAAAATGTAATACTGATAATTGATGAAGGTTAAGTGTAACAGTGACAATTCACCAAGACCCATTAAGGTACAAATGAAACGCTAATAATTGACTAAGATCTAGTAAGGTCAATATGTAATACTAATGATTGATTAAAGCCCAATAAAGTCTAAGTGTAATATTAATGATTGACCAAATAAGATCCAATTGTAACATTGATTATTGATCGATGGCTAATAATAAGGTTGGGGTGTAATATTAATGATTGACCAAGATCTAATAAAATCTAAGTGAAACCTTGATGATTAATTAATGCCCAGTAAGACTTAGGTGTAATACTGATGATTGATCAAAGATTAGCTCGATATATAAGGCCTAAGTGTAACATTGATGATTATTAAGACCCAATAAGGTTAAAGTGTAACACTAATGTATTTTATAAAAGGCCCATGTGTAAATTGATGATTGATTAAAGCTCAAGTGAAACACTGAAGTTTGATCACGGTTCAATAAGGTCCAAATGTAACATTAATGATTAACCAAGGTTCAATAAGACTTATGTGTAATCCTGATGATTGACCAAAGGTTAATAAGTCTCAGATATAACACTGATGATTGATTAAGATCTAATAATGCCCGAAGTGCAACAATGACATTGACAAAGATTCAATGAGACTCAAGTATAACACTAATAATTTATTAAGACCTCATAAGGTCCAATTAAAACACTAATGATTAATGAAAGACCAAGTACAACATTGATGATTGATCAATGTCAAATAAGACTTATGTATAATACTAATTATTACCCAAGGTCTAATAAGATCTATATTTAACACCAATAATTGATTATGACCCAATAAAATCTAATTGTAATACTTATATTTGACCAAGGTCTAATAAAGTCGAAGTGTAATGTTGACATTGACCAAGGCCAAATTACATATTTTAATATCAACTAAATAGTTGTTTAACTTAACTTCTTATCTATTTCAATATATCATTTTTATTTTTTTAGTTCAAGATTGAATTTAATATTTTTTTCAAAGAAATTATCAATAACAATATATCACAACATAAATTATTTATGTAGTTTAAAATATAATTTATTGTGTTAAAAAATTAATTTATTATAAATTTTAATTATAATATAATTTATATTTGTGTAAGGCACATACTAAAATACTAATTATAAAATTAACTTAATGGATACAGGAAATTTAAGAGTTGAAGAAAAAAAAGGAGAAATTACAGATTTAAATACTCTACAAACATTATAATAAAAACTAATAATTAATATTGATCGAGAAAAAAACAAAAACTTTGCTAACAGATTAAAAAATTTAAAATAGAATTTTTTTTATTAAAATTCGATCACATTGAAAATGCATTAGAAAACAAGTAATGATACACTAATGAAACTTTTCAATAAATTTTTTTATAACTAATCTTATAACATGGGATCAATGTAGTCAAACACATGCATGCAGCTGATATGTTGTTCTCTGACCTCTCTCTCTCTTTTTATTAACTCTAGACAATTGTCTATCGTCCATTTATTCTGTCTATATGTCAGTTGTCCTTCTTATTCAGTAGTTGTCGCGAATGATTCATGATACTAAAATTATATTAGAGAATGAGAAATTTTTAAGGAGACACAAATCTAATATATCATTCTTAAGTATAATTAATAAATAATTTATAATTAATAAAATAAAATATATAAATAACATAAATATTATATATTAATAAAATAATTTTAAAGAATTTTTTATTTTAATTTAATGGCATTATAATTTCATTATTTAAATTATGTGTTTATTTCTATAAGTTAAATTATGTATTCTTTTATTATATTGTTTGTGTACGCGATTAGATTTTTTTATCATAAAAAATCAATATTAACAATATACTTTATAAAATATTTTGGTAAAAATTTATTATAAAAAAATTGTAGGATTTATTTTTTTATTTAAGAAGTTCTGGTCATAATCTATATCTTTAATTTAGCAAAAAATCAAGAAAAAAAACAAAAAAAAAACTGAAAGAATATCAAATTTAATTTTACTTCATAATCTGACTTATTTATTTATTTTATTTTATTAGTTATAGAATCTTATTGATTGTGCCTAATAATAATGTGTGTGTTAGGTTTGTGTTTTTCTAAGAGTTTTCGAAGCATAGATTTTTAGATCTTAGTTTTCTAAATACTTCATTAATTCACTCGCTCTTATAATTTATTTTTCTACTTATCTTTCTATAATATTGTATTACTTATCATATTTATATATATTTTTTATTTCTCTCTCACTAATTAAATATCAAATAACATTCTGATGTTCAAAAATCATATTTGCTCTACAGCCACAGATATTTTCTTTGGCTAACAAAAAAACAAACAAAGAGAAACTAAGATATTGAAGGGAGAAAAATTTAAATATGAAGTAAATGTAATAAGAAAAAATACATAAAGAAAAATGAAAAGTATCACTTAAATATATGCACGGAATAAGTATTAATGCAAACATCAACATGTCATGACTTTTGGATTTAAATAGACCTTTTGGATAAAGTGAAATTTGGTATTGGGAAGGTAAAGATTAACGGCTCTTTTGTTTCTCAATTTTGTAAATTATTTTATGTTTAAAACATAAAAATAAAATAAGAACAATTATTTTTTAAAAGCACATATAAAGAAACTGCATTCTAAGTTTTGTTCCAAGAAAATTGTTCACCACAGTTGAGAAGTTAGACCCATGCAAATGCCAAAATTAATACATCATGGAAAGCAACAAAGAAGAAACAGCAGCAGATGAAGTGTTGGCAATGGTTTGAAGCGACTGTTTTTGCAACTAAGACAAAGATGGCTCATGGCTATCCATTTCATACGTTGTGGTCCTTGCTGTGCTGTGTTGTGTTGGCAGTGGTCATGTGAGCTTAGTGGGCCGGTGGTAGTTGGGTTAGGGTTTTCAGTTTTCTTCTTAGCAGCTGAGACACAGATTGGTTCATGATATGGTTT
Source organism: Glycine max (assembly GCF_000004515.6). Taxonomy (NCBI): domain Eukaryota; kingdom Viridiplantae; phylum Streptophyta; class Magnoliopsida; order Fabales; family Fabaceae; genus Glycine; species Glycine max. The sequence continues at coordinate 36,241,982 of NC_038248.2, read as the reverse complement.
TTTTTTTAATCGGGAATAAACTTCGTATTTATCAGAAGGCATCAGAAATGCCAAAAGTTTCTACAAACATATGAATTAATTGTACATAACTGCTGCTGTAAAAGAAATATAAAGACATTAATTGGTTACTCCATTTTTATTAAATGACAGCATATGGTTTTGTGATGATGGCCGGCCATGAAGGCGTGGACTACTTGAGCTGCTGCATGGCTCTCCTATTCAACATCTTTCTCAAAAAAAATAAAAAAAACCACTCCATTAATATTGGTGTACAATATCTGCAAAATATCAAATACGTCTTCAATATGCAGAAGAGAGTAAAATCCATTGGATTTGGGTCTACTGAGAAGGTTTAAGTAGTTCGTATGGAGTCTTAAATTTAAATCTAATTGCTGTTATTTTCCACACAAAAAATATCAACCAGTAAGCATGTAAAGAGATTAGACAAAGTATTTTATTTTCTTTCAAGACATAATTTATTATATTCAAGGTCCATAAAATACACCTAACATCCAATGGGACACTCATAAATACACCCTTTATGTCAATTCTGATTTAAGAGTGCGGATGTTCGGTTTTCAATCATCAGGACTCCCCAACAAACAAATTATTTATAACCTATTAATATTGAAATGTATTTAAATATTTTATCTATTAATAGGTAATTAATTATATGCAAAGGTTACAACGACCTGTACAATTAATGCAAAGGTTACAAGGACTTGTACAATTAAGGACCAGCAGTCACACTCAACTAATATAAATACCAACTAATATAAATAGAGGTTTCATTGAATCCCTTTACACGGCATCCCATCACACACTCAACACCCGAGCGAAAAGCCTATGTCCCCCTCTCTCGCTCGTTCATACGAGCTTTACTTTACTTATTTTTTCTCATTTATATTCTTATTTGAATGTTAGAATCTTTTGTTTTACAGGTCTTCTCTCCTCTCAAAGGTATCTCTTGAAGTTTACTCGTGTGAAATTCGAAACCCTACTCAATCACGTTCACCCTATGATATCAAGTTTCTAGATTTTGAAAAGAACACCAACTATTCTAGAAGAGTTTTTTTCAATAAAAAATATTTAGATTATGATAAAACTAAAATTTTCAATTATAATTTGTTGTTTTCATATTTAACTCCGAGTGTAAGACTTTATTTAAAATATCAAGCAAATCTACCAATTGAATCAATTACCCGTTGATGATTAGATTTTGTGGGGAAAAAATCAATGTTTTTATTATCTCGATAAAAAAAAAGAAATTTTCTTTTATTTCAGAGATATTTAACATTTTTAAGATAGATAATTAAGGAACTTAGATCAACACTAAAGTAGGTGAAATGGTGTAGTGATTTGTGATGCAAAGAAGAAAGGAATGAATTTTACTTATGAGTTATCAAATAATTAAATTAAATTAAAATATTATTATTTTTTATTTGAATAGTTTAACATTATTAATTATTTTTGGTTTGTGAAAATTAAGTGCCGACAAAAAACCATTTAAAACATAACACTATCTAAGCAGGTTTTATAAATTAGAATAAGCTATAAAAAACACTACTGTATCATTAATTTTCTTTGCTTGAGTAAGTGAAAAGAATAATATTAAATCTTGTGATAAGTAATAAAAATATAAGACATACATTTAGTATTTATTTTTTATTTAATAAAACAAGAATAAAATTTGTAGAAAAGAAATAGCACTAGTCTAATGATGAGTAATGACGTCGGTATGAAGTTCATTAAGATTGGACTGCCTGTTGCCATTGTTGACTTTTCGGCTTCCATCTTCCAGTCTTCTTCCTCCTCATCTCATTCTTGGGAGTCTAGTCAATAGGGTTGGCCACCAAACCCTAAAAGCAAAATCGAATTTTAAAAGTTGTTTCCGTACGGATTTGGGTCGGTTTGCGGGTTGAAAATTTGGGTTTGTATAAGTGGGAGCGGGAGGGTTCAATTTTAGATTTCTAAATCCTTTTTTGAGACCAAGCCTGACTGAAATACAACCAATCTAAGTTTAAATTAACACCACTGATTTAACAACTAATCTAAGTTTAAACTTGTAATTAATTAAAACATGAATTTAATATAACCTTTGGCTCCAAACGATTAAAAATAATGTGCTTTGGGCCTCCACAATTCACACGTTAAAAATATTAAAAAAAACTAAAATTATTTTTTAAAATAAATTTTGTATTAGAAAAAATGGCCAAAAATGTTTATTAGGCCAATTTTGGGTCTAACCCATTTTAACCCTATCCGATGCGCACGAAATCCATTTTACCCGAACCCGCACAACCTGAATCCGTTCTCAGTCAAAAATGGGCCTATAAATCTCTTGTTTGGATTTGTTCGTATTGGGCTAATTGGGCCTGAATTCAACCGAAATCCAATCCTAATAGCCGAATTGGTTTGATGCTATAATAGTCATATCTAATCCTAATATTGTGAGTAATTACCCGTCTCCCTTGTAAATATTTTTGCAAGTACCCCCATATGATTTGAACACATCTCAATATATGTTTAAAAGAAAAAAAAATCTTATGTAACTGTCTCAAATATAAATAATTTTAATTAATTTTACTTTATTTAATAAAGTTAACTTTAAAATACTTTTTAATTGAGGTATATTCATTGTAAATGTGTTATACGACCTAATTATATCAGTTATTCTGATATTTATTTAATTTATTACCAATCATATATTAAAATAAATTAAGATATGAAGTGAAATTTATTATAGAACCAAAAACATTTCCTCAATAAATTGGCATACGTTGTCGGTAAAGGGAATGAAGTTAAAAATATTTTTCTACGCAATAAAAAATACATGTTTGGTTCCTGGCGGGCTTGCTTGAAAATGTTTTTGCAGCTTTCTGTATGCTATATTGGTTTGGAATATGTAATCGTTACGCAGTTCAGTGTATTTGCTCCTTTTGGTTATTTTTGGTCAAATTGGTTGAAAAATTAATTGAAAAGGTGAAAGATTAATTCAAAATTATAAAATTCATTAGTAGAAAGTTTGTAAATTAATTTATTAAATTATAAGTGATCGATAAAATTAATTATTAAAGTAGTTAAAAAATATAAAATGATATGAATGAAAAAATAATAAGAAAATTAAATAAATATTTTAATATAAAAGAAATAAAATATAAAAATTTAGAAACTATTAAAATAACTTTAAACTATGTTTTAAAAAAAACATTGTATAACTAGATTGATTTGCATATCGAAAGTGCAGTCTTGCTCGACATATATATAGTATTTATTTTGCTGTATATCAATTTATCATATTCAACACTTTTTGGCAAGCACTGCATATAAATATACATCGTCATCATAGATAGCGCATAAAAAGTACTGTCTATTTGAAAAATAAATAAACGCTGTAAATGAACAAATTTAACGTAGTAGTGCTCCTCTGGCTCTGCCTCTAGTACTCTATTATTTAATATGAAGTTGTTGCTGTTTGCGAAAAAAACAAATACATTTTTACTCTTTTCTAGAAAAAGGCAAAATATATAGTAGTATAACTTTAACATAACTATAACTAGTACTCATTTAAAATTTAATTATTTACTAGGTAAAAATTCAATTAAAATCTGATTAAACAAATTATAACTTAAAATTAAAACAGAATTTTAGCTAAATAGAACTTAAAGAACGCTAGGAGTAGTGGTGATTTTCTTTTTGGGTAGAACTTAAATTAAAAACAGTATGTAGTAAATTTAAGGGGAATTTAAGGTAAAACTAATAATTATTTTAGTTTAAAAGAAAGCGATATTACAATATTTATTTAACACAATACTATTAGATAATTAAAGATGTTGGATAATAAACTTACACAAATACAAGGCTAGGTAGAAGACTTACAAGAGATGAAACAACTTCAAAAAAACTCGAATAATGCATAGAACACTTGGATACAAGAAGGAGATTACAAAAACTCACAAGAAGTATTCACTAAATCTCCAATACTCAATTTGAAAACAAGTTGGTAGTGTCATCGAGGGACTACTTATAATTTATACCAAAACAAAGACACACTTACACAAAATGTTACATCTCACCTAGCACACCATAATTAAAACTCTGCAGATTCGTTCATGTATACGTAGTCTTAGAAGAAAACATTTTGGCTTCTTATTACATGCATGCAATCGTAACTCTTGGTATTGCATAGTTTTTCTCTTGGTTCAACCTTTGAATTGGAAATTGATTTTCAATTCAAAAGTTCAATCAAAAGAAAATATATATATATATATATATATATATATATATATATATATATATATATATATATATATATATATATATATATATATATATATAGTGCTGGAGGCATCGGAGCAAGGTTTAAAATCTGAAAAATCTTTTTGATTAGTATTATATTATAAACTTTAATTTTCTTATATTGATGGTCATGACATGTGTTAAGGCTTTTCATATGTCTGATTTTAGTGTACCCTAGCTTTTTTGAGTTTTTGAAAAGCCACATTGGATTTTGATCGGTTAAATATCTCGTAGCAACCATCCAAATATAAAGTTTATGAAGTGGTTTTTATTTATATAATTCTATTCTCTGATACGTATGTAATTTTATAATAACAAAAGAAACAACAAATCTTCTCTGTAAATAATATTTTTTTTGTATATTATTGGGATATCTCGATATTCCACTAAAAAAGCCAAGTGTTCTAATTAAGGTGATTACAAAAAACCACCCTTAAAATTTAAAATAGTCGAACTCCGCCAAAGTTGCATCCATGAGCTGGTTCAGGTTGTTTTGTTGGTGTTTTGCTTGTTGTCATTGAGGAAATCAAGCAAAACAGTACTCTTGCACCTGGGGCATTTGGGGTTGGGATCATCCTTTGAAAACAAAACGTACATGAGGCATCGAAGACAACCTACGAGAAGCATGGACCTAATCTCTTTATTAGCCTCAGAAGACACGCGTGAGTCAGGATCCGATGAATACAAACATAATGATTCCGATGAAGGGTTGACTAATGATGAGTTTGCAGTTCGTGGGGGAGACAACCTCAGATCAAATTCCACCCTAGGACTCCTTGCTCTTTCATTACTCATCTCTCTCCCTCCTTGTTTCAATCCTGATCCCAATTGATGTCTATAAATTTGATGTTGACAACACAAGTATAAATTAGGGGTATAAAAGTTTTACGCTTAACATGAATGAAGTACAAGTTCCAGATTCACTTACAATAAGATAATTAAAACAAATTGGGATATCATAAGAAAATGAAAAATTGTAATACATGTAGGTTATGAAACTAAAATGAGTATACAAAATCATTATATACAAGAAAATAAGGAGAATTAGAAATCAATTATAAAACATCTATTGTTAGCATGATTTTAAAAAAAAAACTCTCCATAGTATAGTTTTAAAACCTCTTTTAATAAATCTCTGCATTTAGCATATGTTTAAAATCTCCTACAAAAAACCTCCATATTTAGTGTAGGTATAAAAATCTCTTCCAATAAACCTCTACAGTTAGCATAGGTTTAAAATCTCCTTTAAAAAACCTCCACAGTTAGCGTAGGTTTAAAACCTCTACAAAAAAATCTCTGCAAAATATTCTCGATACCAGAGATTTTCAAAAACCGCCGCTAATTGCTTGTGGCGAATATAACTACGGAGGTTTTTGAAAACCTCCGTAATTTATTTTGTGGAGGGTAAAATCCTCCACTAAACGAAAAAATAACCTCTATTATTTAAGAGATTTGTTGTAGTGCGTCAGAAATAATACCTTCTATATTACTTAAAAGAATCACAGGACAAGAGTCAGAAGAAACATAGCTAGATTTATTGGGTTTGAGACTTGTTGGAATGGTTGCAGTTGGATGACGTATTTGGTATAACATAGCCAATAGCAACAAAGGGTTAATTTGGTTTTGTTATGTGAATTGAAAAGGATGCTTATATATAGTGGATTTGAAGAGCAAGGCACTGAAGTAGAGAGGAAATTAAAGCAATACAGTCATACATGGAGGATGAGTTTGATTGACTTTTAAAGGTCAAATTTAATTATTGCGGTTAGTGAAGGAGCCAACAATAAGATAGAAAATTATACCAACGAAGCTTGCAGGAACAGCTCCAATCATATGTGAATGCGATGAAATTCGGCTGCGGTAGATACCATCTCATTAATTGCGAAAGCTACATGTGTTTATCCAGTTAGAGACTATTCCTTTTCTTTGTTCTAATTAAACACGGGGAGAAAAAAAAAGTTATTGTCTTACACGCGTGTTTGGTTAATTAAATTGAGAATATATAGACTAAAAAGTCTGCGATCCGTATTTATTCATTTCATTGAATTATGCAGAAATATTATATTGATTGGCTTGGGCATATTGAATCACAAATGCTACTCATTTCAAACAATATACATGATATTTTTGTTTGGTGAAAACCGGCCATTCAGATTCTTAAATTGCCTGATTTGACGATTCCATATAATTGACCAATCTACAAATTATCATCACATCAATTATTAATGACAAATATAATTCTTTTTGACTCAAATAAGATTATTATGGATAATAAAATCTTGTTTTTGAATATTTAATTTAAGATTTACTTGAATTTAAGATTATTAAGTTGAAATACTAGTTGGTCTGCAAGTTGTTTATTCTACGTAAGCATTAGTGTATATAATAATGCTTTTGGTTCTGTTCAATATATAAAAGTTTGATTTTAGTTCGTCTGATTGCGGAAACGTTTGGCTTTAATCACAAGCACCATTAGGCCACATATGTCAACCTATTAACTATACATCAGTAGTTAACCCAACTTGTTAGCCTGAAGGAAGAAAACAAGTTTGTTTCCCATAATGGGATGATAAAGTTTAGTTTTAAACTTGACAAAAAAAAACTATGACAAAATTTAAGGGACTAAACACATTTGAAACTTATTTAAATTTGCTCCTTCATTTGGTTGAATGGTTATAGACATATAGTTACTATATACAAAACCTTCCGCGTGTTTCCCGCTGATAGTGGTCTTGATGAAGCAAATGATGTTGTAGTCTAATGATAAGGCTGTAACTGATTTTTTTTATTCACAAATATTATTTGTTAATTTTTTATAATGAAAAGGATTGGAATCCCACGGTATTCTATTTCTCCTCTTCCTTTAATTACTAAATTAACTTTATAACTCCATGCTACAACTTATGTAATTAATGTGGTCTAGGAGCTGTCAGGTTACAAATGCTCAATACAAGTGATCCGGGTCTCTATTGTATGCTCCTATTTCTTATTGAGCTTGAAGTCTAATGCATATTAGGTGGTTTGAGGCCATATGGATGGAAATTATTTAGGGAGTTCTATTATCTATTTGATCACAATGACCACATTTTTTTAGTTGGTCTATCTATTTTAGCATTGGAGTCTTATAAAACTATGCATGTAATAAAAAACACCACCACTTGTGCTTGTATTGGTATCTTTCTTAATTCTATAATACTATATTTGTACCTTTAAAACAAAATCAGTAAATCATATACAAAACCTTCAAGTCCCTTTTCATACTAAATTTGCGATCCGTTATCTATTATTAGTCCACATTTTTGTACTTAAGTGTGTATGCGAATGAATATTTCTTCCATGGGGGTTGCTAAAGAAATTAAAACGTGTATATCAGCTCTGCTGATAAACTTATAGTGTCCTATGTTTGGTCTATGCCAGTCATTGGAGCGAGAGATCTATAACTTTTCTGTTCTGCTATTTCCACATTCATCCATTCATGATAAAATTACTGCAACCAGACATAAATACTGCTGTCACCATATGTTCGGTGTCTTATAGGGTTTGGTGTGGCAATTGATGCCTTATATTTTTGTCTTCCTCCGTTAAGGGGTTTTGCCTTTAATTATAATAGTACACTCAATGCTGGCTGGATCTTGGCACTCCTTTGTGCTATGGTTCTGCTTCCTCTCCCTTAATGCATTTTCTTTGCCTATAAAATATTGAACCCTCCTTCCAAATTCTCAAGGTAGTTTATTTTAGTTAGTCATGGTAATTATGGTGTCTCTACAAATATTTATCATAACTTAGATAAGCTATTTATCACCACTAGACCGACACTGGTGGGTTTAAACTGTATTCTAGTTCCTTTTTTATTTTTTTTTTATAGGCAAGCTATATTCTAGTTTGAAACTTCAACGGATCCAGTTGGAAGAAATATCTCGTCATATATAATAGTTGGAGCAAGTAGAATCTTCAAAAAAATAAAAAAATATAGCCAAGAAAAGTCGAAAGAAACTACATCAATTGTTATAAATACCGTAGTTTTTTTTGGCAAAGATAAGTAAGATCTGTCTTTTTGTCAAACTAATATAAACCGTCGTGTTTTAATTGCTTTGCTCCTGCTACCCTTTATTTCAACTAGCGTTAATTTGTATGACTATAATTTGTTGAATGTTTGACTATTAGTATTTTCAAGTAGCAATCTAATTTTAAAATAAATTTTGTTCTGATTTTTATACAACTGCTAATGCATTGTGTTTTCTCTCCGTTTCCCTAAAACCTCCCCGCTTAAGCATGATTGTTTGTTTTAACTTGTTGACTTAGTTGTAGGCTTGTTATTTAATTTCATGAAAAATTAATCTTTTTGGGTACGTAGAAAGACGGGGCAATGCGCCCAACACGCAAAGCTAGCCCCAGTTTGCTACAGAAAAAATCAACTATATATCTATCATCTATAAGAATAGCTGCCACGCCAGGAAGGAGAATTCTCAAACACCACCCTACCAAGATCCTAAACAAAACTACTACTTGGTTTGTTTGTTTCATGACTATATATTTTTCACTATTAGAGTTGGTGACCGAAATTATTGACTTGCCTCGAAAGTTTGCGGGGCGAATAATTTGGTGAAGAAATTTTGGACGTTTGGCATATGGACCTTTATGCTTTTAGGTTAGGATTTTACATGCTCTAAATTGTGTTGTGGGTTATCTCAATAGTAATTTAGACACTGTAGTTGTTCGCTTTGTATCTCTCTCTTGTACCAATGTTAACTATGGCGTTTTTTTTTTTCTTTTTCTTTTCTACCCATGTATTTTTCTCTCCTGTAAATGGGTTTTAACTTTAAATTGGTGGGGGGTTTTTTTGTTTACTTTCCTTATCTCTGTTGTGCATCATTTTTAACAAACTAGTATCAAAGTTGTCTTATTATGGTTTCTCCGGTATAATGACAACTATGAAGTATGATATTCTTCTGCTATTGAATCGCGATACTAGATTTTTGCTATGACATGTTGAGATGTGAGTTTGGCCACTTGGCATTTCAAAGTTTCGACAAGATACCTTCATCATAGACATAGGAGGAGAAATTAACAGCATAAGGATTGTATATTCGCATTTTACTATCAGCCAAAAGTAGGCATTATAATGCAAAAGCGAACGCTAGATTGACTTCAGTAGTGTTGGCTTTGCGTATGTGCCCCTACTCAACGCTTCAAAGCTAGAACATATGCAAATGCATCCAACTTTTTGGTCGAGGCTACATAATGTTGTTACAAACAGACGCTAAATTGGGAGAAAGACAAAAAAAAAAAAGACTAATGCAACTAAGTGGTGGACGTGAAACCAATGCAACTAACATCAACTTTATGATTGATAATAGTTGCATTGGCTGTATGATCGACTCTAGTTGTGTCGGCCATAACTAAAACTAAGTGTTATCACTTAAACTATTCATCCAACTCAAATTCTCTCACCATTCCAGACCGTCGCTTTTGAAAGTAAAAGTGTTGAATGACATCATAACCGTGGTCGAAGAAAATAAAGAAGAGAATAAAGCAATCAACTTTTCTTATCACTTCTGTCACTTCTTGAAAACCAAATATCATTCTCATTTGGATATATCATTTCTCATAATTCTTGCCATCTAGAATTGGCAAGTTTGCTGGGAATGCCATTGGATCCAACCATGACTACTACTTCACTTCACACTTTTGTTATGCAGCATGTAGTATGCCATTAACAGGTCATCATAAAACTCTTTGATACCAATCGTTAGAACACATGCAGATTCAAGAGAGAAATTCTATTGACTGAGCTATTGTCTTTGTGTATGATAGCGGCAACAAAATTAAAACATAGGACCTTTTGCACACTATCAAATCCTTTACCCTTAGTCGACCCTAATGAGTTTTTTACTGACTTTAGTTATATCACATATATATTGTGTCACTACTTATAATACTCATTAAGCTAACAACCTTTCCTAATAAGGTACACTAACTAATTAATTGTCATCTAACCCCTTATTTGCTAAACGAAATATCTATAATATCATTAAACTTTACTATAACCTGAAAAATTAACATATATCTATATTTTTTTCTAATGTAAAATTATTTATTATTTTTATGTTCTAAAAAAATTATTTAGTTTTCAAAAATGTAAAAAAAAAAAATTAAATGCAAGAAGCATTTTCCCATATTTTAGGGGAATTATTTTTTGTATGTGAGGCCCAAAAAGACTTTCTTCCTTCCTATTTTTCTCTCCTCTCAAATAAACAATAGAAATTAACATATTTCCATTCTATCTGACGTCTTGTGTCCATTTCTACACTCAAAAAATAAGCTAAACAAATAATACTACAGTATAACAAATAATACTACAGTATAATTGGACAAAGATAATTCAAAGTTCAAGCAAGCCCAGTAGACCATGGCATACACATTTAATTTCAATATAATTTCTGGCATGATTGTCCTTTCCAATTTTTAGTAGATATTTATTAATTTGCTTCCGTACTAGTATTACAGTTCTAGACAGTTTTTTGACACTGAAAAAATTAATTTATTTTAGGGTGTGTTTGGTTTGCATTTTATTTTTTGTTTTCATTTTTTGTTTTCATTTTCTGAAAATTATTTTTATTTTTAAAAGATTAGAATTTTGAAAGCATGTTTGGTTTGACTTCTTGTTTTCTTTTTTCAAAAAATAAAAACACTGAAAATGTTTTTTCAAAAGGAAATGTATTTTTAGATTTGTTTAAAATTATATTCTTTGCCACCGCGTTTTCATTTTATTCAAAATGAGGTTCCTGATTTCAACTAAAAACATTGAAAATTAGATTTTATTGTTTTTAATTTTTTGGTTCGTTTGGAAAAATATTTTTACTGAAAATGAAAACAGAAATCCAACCAAACACATTTTCATCACCATTTTTTATTTCTAATGAAAATGAAAACAGAAAACAACAAATCGAACCGCCCTTGCTACTCTTAGTGGTTGAATAATTACTGCATTGATAATAGTTTTTTTTTAATCATTCTTTAGCGTTTTATGAATGAATGCAACAACAAAAATTGTGAATTTTAATTGTCTTTGTCTTAGGATCGAAGCTAAAATCATGTCATTTTAAGGTTACCTTATGATCAAACTTACCATTTTAGAATTTATTTTATTTTGCCACGATCATTTTTGCATTTATTTTATTTTATTTGTTTTGTCTTTGTCGTCTGTGTATATATGTATATACGCTTGGGATCATTTGATACTAATACAAATCAAAATTATTCTTGGATACTGGCAGGCTTTATGTATGTAACATTTTTTCCCTGCTAAGATGAAAATTAATAATATTACATATTTTTTAATTAAATAATAGACATGGCCAGTATTATGACAATAACAACACAAGATTGAAGAAGAAATAAATAGGCAACTAACCTTCATTATATTGCTGCAATTATGAATTTACAATCGACAAAATTAGTAAAACTAAATAAGGCTAAAAATAAAGTTGTCATCCAAAATACCACACACACACACCAAACTAGCAATTTTCTTTTATTTATGTGTGCAACGTGCGTGTGTGAGAGAGAAAATTATCTTATGAAATAAAAGTTAACTTAATTTAAGTTGGACCAACTGTTTAAGTTTATGGTAATCGATCAAACTGATCTACATATGTTCTTAGGGATCTGATTTTTCTGCTGTCCTTTTTCTTGCTATCCCCGTGCTGTCTCTTGAAAATTATACAGTTTTAAATTGAATAATAAAATTAAATATTAATAAAATTAAATATTAACACAAATTAAGTGTACAACACTGAAACAATTAAAAAAAAGACAGCAACGAAGCCAGTTTTTACTCCTACCATACCTTTAATGTCAATTATAAATACATAGTTAAAATTTAATTAAGCATATTATAACTGATTTATTTTAATAATGCAATTAAAGAGTAAGAAGTATTTGTATTTTAATTAATGTTTAAATCTTTAAATAAATACCACTGAATATATACATCAACTAATATGAGATTATTTTAATTTAATAAGTAATTTTCGAGTTTCAACCGTAGAACAATAAAATGTATTGTAATTACTTGCATTAAATACTCGAAGGAAAAAAAAATAGATTCATAATAATTTTACTTATCTTCAAATCAGTAATTAGTAACAGTGACACTTTTTGGGGGTGGGAAGGGGGGAAGGAATTTCTTTTATTATACAATAAGTTACACTGTTACAACACCAAAGAATAAAAACGTTATTGAAAGGGAAATTTGTTATTTTATTTTATAATATTGATTAAAATTAATTAAATATTTGAAATCATTTGTTACATTATAAAGTAGTATTAATTTTGATGTATTATTATATTATTTTAATTATTGTTCATGGCTAATTGTTAGATATTGTATGGGACATTGAAATAGGTAGCTCAGTTATAAAATTGGACTATTCATGCAATGCTAACTAAAAGGTCTTTTAATTTTGAAATATGCACTCTAATTGCCTTATCGGATAAATATTTAGTGTATGTTTGGTCTAATTTATCATTAAAAAAAATTCCAATCATTTTTTTACTAATTTTTTAGAGGGCTCTTAAGAGGGAAAAAGCAATTATTTTTCCAAAATAGTCTCTACCGAACATGCACTTTGTCATGTATGAGGGGAAAAAACTTAGAAATTGCCTTCCGGAAGAAAAAGAAAAACACTTCAATGCATTCAAATTTTAGTCTTAATTCTCTATATAAACTTGATGCATTGTGTACTTACATTATAAAACTGGTCTAGATTATTTATTATTACTTTTCTATAGGATTATTCAAGTATTCAACTGGTCGACTTTCCACTCTTGCAAAGGCAAGACTAGGATTGTTTTACATTAGTGACCTCTTGACTTACATAGTGAGTCTTCTGGTTTCCTAATTATTTGCGTTTTCACAAAGCTCAATAACAAAGAGAGTTTACTCAAAGATCTCCTCAATTATATGTGCCAAAAGGACGGCAGTATTAGATGTCAAGAGAGAAATGTGAAAATGTTAAACTACAGAAACGATCTAACCGGTATAAGATATAATGCTTCTATATCATTCAACAACTTTTTGAGCAAGATTACAATACTTCACTTTCCATTGAGATAGAGTTGAAAATCATAATTGATCAGATAGGGAACAAATCTTCTACAACGTTCACTCCAAACGAATTAAGGAACAACTTCACAGCTTGAGCATAACAATGAACATCATTTACCATACTTGCTGCATTTGCTTAATCCTCTAAAATTTGCTGTCGCTCAAGCTCAAGAATCCGCTCAGCTAGAGGGCTTACAGTGCCATTTATAGTTCCATTGCGTCCTCTACACTGCTGCAGTTGCTCCTGGAGATGCCGAACTAGCTCATTCAGTCTTCGAATATTCTTCTCTTGCACTAAAATAATCTGCAGCAAGGAACATCCATTTCAAGAAAAAAATCAATAAATACCTGATTAAAATAGCAAAAGCACTATTGGACAATTCTGTAAAAATCTAGAGTTAGAGGTACAGGCACACAATTCATGTTCATAAATGAAGAGGGAAATGGGCCCATTGGTAACATTGGTTCGGGGGTGATGAGAGGAATGTGGGAAATGATGAGGATAAAGGAAATGGGAAAATTGGGGATGCAGTTAGTGGAGAGAGGGAGGAAGCATAACTGAATGGGACAGGTGGCATTCAGGATATAAGACTCCAGAGATAGGACAGTGGAGGAGAATATTTTAATGTATGAGGATGGAGTGCACCATTGAGTGGCAGTTGCAGAAATTTGTTCTTTTCTGGTTTCTAGTTGATTTTCACTGCTGTAAGGAGCTTGGCTCCCTTTATCTCAATAAATAATGCTCATAACTTCTAAATTTCCATCAACGTGGTATCAGAGCTCCCAGTCCTGGTATCTATGAGGATGGTCATTTTGAATCTCTGAAGTGAAGGATGACAGAAAAGCAGGGAGAAAGGCAGGAAGCTCTGACAGTCAACAGGGGAAATGATGAAAGAGCTGTGTGTGAGTCTGGCTCATTTTATAAAGAGAACGATCAGATGGACCAGAGGACAAGGGCTTGCGGAATAACAAACATGAAGGAGAGGTGGGTCAGGAGAGGGAGCAGAGAGATACCTTATTTCACCCGTGAAGATCCATAAGGATGGATGACTGATATTGAGATTAATCAAATTCCAGATGATGAGGTGGTAGCAGTTGCTGTTTGTTTGGAGGGGACAAGGCTAAATTGGTTTCAATATAGGGAAGCAAGAATTTAGTGCATCTCCCGGCTCACTTTTGAGAGATCACTATTGGGTCAATTTCAGTACTCTTGAAGTATTAATGAGTTTGCAGCACACAAAACCATGAAGGAAGGAGCAGTTAGAGCTCACCACTCCGCTTTGACAAGCTGACAAAAAGGTTCTTATATGAGTGGAAGTCTGACTCCATAGTTCAGGAGACGGGGACATTGATGAAGCTGGCTCAACAGGTGCAAGATCAAAGTTGGGTATTGGAGTCAAATGTTTTCACTGTGAAGAACAGTTTTTTTCCCAGGCACATGTGTCAGAATAAGCACCTACAAACTGTTGGATTTTTTTAATTTCTAGTTTCTAGTTGACTTTCTCTTCTGTAAGGAGCTTAGCTCTGTTTTTCTCAGTAAATAATACTCATCACTTCTTAATCTCTATTATAGAGAACTGTATGTAAATATAACACTAGTTATGCACAATGTAGACAAGCCACAACAAAACTATCTCATTTTTTGTGTCACACTAAATGTCTTTAGCGTTTAGTAGAAATTATTTACAGTTTCCAAATTTACTTCATAATAATCTTTTCACATAACAATTGATAACATTGGAACATTTAATGGATGGGTTTCAATGTTCCAATGAATGTGATGCTCCATTAACCACTAATAAATCTTCTACATTAGTTTTGAAAATTAGACATTCAAAACTTAAGCCCATACATGTGCCACTTCTCCCACAGTGAAACAACTTTTTAATTTGCTTATAGCTCTATAAAGCAAAATTCCCTCAAATGATGATGAAAGATCTGAATGTGGATTGTCTGAGACAATGAGATGCCAAAGCTATGTGATCAAAGGATTGTCTTCTCAACTTAATAAAATTATTTTATTTCCAGTGATAATTGTATAAAGCACAAACATGCAAATCTTTAAGACAGAATGATAACCTTGCAAGTTGGGAACCTCCCAAAAACCACAGAAAGGGCATACAGGATAAAACTAAGCATAAAAACCTGTCACGCAAAGTTAAATTGTTTTACTTTGAAAGAATTATATGGAACAGGACCTGAGCAATCCCAATGAATCTAATCCAAACCTATACAAAAAGTTACCAGAAACCTCCCTGGCCATATGCTAAAGGTGGAATCAGAGTTAGTTAGCACAGAAAGACCGATGGCTGTAGATCAGTGTCATGGTGCCACCATGGTGGAATGGCATGGTGGATTTTTTGCCAACTGCCATAGGCAATTTGTGAAGGGAGGCTCACCATGGCGGCACCATAAGGCGCAATGGCGTGTTTATATGGCCGAATTTCAGCCTTCCACCATTTTCCGCCATCTGCCTTTGATAACACAGCTGTAGATCCAAGGATTCAGGGATTAAAAAGGACCTCACGAAGGAAAGCAACTAACAACCCCCTGAGGGATTTTGAGTGAAGCAAGAAGGCTCAAAGCACCAAATGCATTGAAGTGAGAGGGTGCTAATGGAAATAGGAAAGTATTCTGTTATCCCTCTCTTCCTTTCTGCATTTGTCTTCATATATATAATCTGTTCTAAGCTTCCATATCTCTATGAATGGATAGCACTTCTTCATTGTTATCATTAATAACAGAAGCATGTTACATATTTGTGTTATTTAATTACAGGTTCCTTCCATGCTACTAAACCCAGATCACTTGTCTTGGTTTCAAGAAATTTATAAAATTGAGGACACACATACTATCTCAGAACTGAGTTTTCAGGGTTTTATTCTTAATCTTTTAAGTAGCCAGAGAGGGGTGTTAGTCAACAAGAGTACATAAAACAATTATCGAAAAGTGAACACCAAACTCTCTTCTTCATGCCTCCAAGGAACATGGTTACACAGTGTAGGCCAGCCTACTGAGACCGTAAAAATCATGTACAGCATAACAAAATGAATGGATCAAAGCTAACATACAAGCAATCACATGCACTAATCTAAACAAATATATAATACCTATGAAAGCAAGCATATAAACTGTACGCATTTGTGTTATAATCTCGATCAACACCTCTCTCATATTCTGGGAAATTTTCTTCACTCGGTTATAATTGAAATGTAACCTAATGCAAGGTGCAGGATAAAAAGCAGCATGAGTCAAAACTGCAGACAAATGACCCAAATAACCACACAACACAGAAACAGACGCTACATCAAACAACTCAAGCTACTGATTATATCAACAGAGAGATTTAATTTAATTTAAGCATAAAGGCAAGACCTTCTCCTTAACGGTTTCTCCAGCCTTGGAAATCTGATGCTGCTTCTGCGACACGCTGGGGTTAGAGTCAACATCGGCCACAAGCTGCTGCTTCCACTCGAACTGTGAGGTGATTATAAGTATAATCAGCAAGAAAACAAGCAACATGGGCCTCGACATGGTTCCTAATTACAGAGTAAACACCTGCTCAACATTCAATTAGCTCAATTAGCTCAATTTTTAATTCCTAAAACTAGGGTTAATTGGATCGAGGAATCGCACAGAAGTGGGAAGAAGAAGATTTACCGATGGATGTGAGCGAGGTAACCCCAAATTCATTATCGATAGGTAACGACGAGTTCCGAGTGGGAGGTTAGGGGAAAGTGGAAAAAGTAAATTGTGGACTGAATTGGGAACAAAGCGAGTGACGCAGTGTTGGAAGATTGGAGATTCTTTACCAGCAATGGAAACAAGTGTAACCCTAGAACAGAACTGCAGCTCGATGTTTCTCTCTCTTTCAACTTTCTACTTTTCTTGTATCTGTCAACCATTTACGGAAGTTAAGTTACTTGGAAGATCAAGGCTGTTATTCGTTGCGGTTGGGAGCACCCAACGCTACCCTATGCCTCAATTCTTATAAAGAGGAACCCTAGTTTAACACCGCCATCAAATGAATCTAAATATGTAAGTATGTTCAGTGATATACTTTAACCAAGGTGAACTTCTAAATGCTAACTAATATATTGGACATAATTTATCTTAAAAATTTATTATTGCATAATTTTTAAGTTTATATACTTTTGTGAAAAAAATATACCCAACTGTTTATATAATTAAATCCAATTCCAAAACGTAAAAGTTATAAATAGACAACCTTTGAGTACCTATCTTTCCACTAATAAATAAACTAAACTAAGTTTCATATTTTTAATAAGTAAAGATCAAACTTTAAATTTTACTTGTTAAAATAAATAAATAAAGTTTGAGCATAATTATTTTTAAAAGTTAAGTTGGAGATTTAATTATTTGACTCACTAGTACAATTTTTCTACTAAAAGCTTTGCATGGAGAGAGAATACCAAACATTGAGAAAAATTATTTTTATAACAAACTTTTACGCTTTTCTGATAACTTACTTTTATTTCTTTTTCTCTTTTACATTTCTCTTTCTTTTCCACTCTTGGTTGTAGAATATGTTTTTTTTTATATATATAAAACACATATAAGAAAAGAATTTATAGAGATCAAACTAGTGAAAATAAAGTGTAAAGTATGAAAGAAGTATGAATCACACAATCACTTTAATTAAGGCGTTGTTTATTTTATATTTCTGTAATGAAAATTGCAAATATGCTATTCAAAATAAATTACGATATTAAAAATCAATATTTTTAGTACATTAATTAATAAACTAAAAATATAAGCAATATAATTTTATGTATTTTAATAAATAAAAAATTCTCTCTTTAATTTCTTAATTAATACCTAAATTCACTTATTAGTATTTTTTATTAAATAATTTAAAATCAAATCTATCTGAACCAAATGGTTACTGATCAAACCATTCTGAAAAGTACTAACATAACAAGATGTCAGAAATCTCAACAAGATTGTGATTTGTGCCCCCACCACCACCAGTTAATGTAAGATTGGAATCAATAAAGAGTTGAAGATCCAGCATTCCGTCATCATCAAGTTTAGGAAACTTCTAGCTGCAGGAACTAGGAATCATGTGTATGGTAGCGTCGTGGCCATACACAAGTCATAATTCACTTTATAAAAAAAAGTGACAGAATCAAATCTAACCATACATAAAATACTAAATGTGTAAACAATCAAAGTTTCATCATCACTTTAAAAAATAACATACACAATAATATTATCTAATTATAAATTATTATGTATTATAAAAAAAATTCTTAAACTTTATAATAATTATCTTAAAATCATATTAAAAATTATTTCTGTTATATGAAAGTATATAAATTTGATAAAATTATATTTTTAGTCCCTCAATTTGTCTTCAATTTCGATTTTGGTCTGCCTTCCTATTTTATACAGATGAATGTTGACGGGCACGTGTCACATTCTTATTGGATGATGATTGTATTTGTCATGTTTGGATTGACCAATCACAACAACAATGCATTCATCTCCCATGAATTCGACATTCCTTTGTAACCATCAATGTTCAATTCTGGGTTGTGGGACTAAGATTGCGTGACCAAAAATATAATTTTACCTATAAATTTTTTTCAATAATTTTAAAGAGGGACCAAAATCAAAATTGAAAACAAATTAGGAGACTAAAAATACAATTTTACCTAAAAAATTTTGTACTCCTTAAAAAATTTACTTAACAAAAACTAACATAGATTATATATATATATATATATATATATATATATATATATATATATATATATATATATATATATATATATATATATATATATATATATATATCTGTGTGTGTGTGTTTTTTTTTTTAAACTTCAAATAAAATTTAATAATTAATGTTCTATGTTTCAAAAAATGCTCTCATTTGATAAGGTTTCTTATCAGTATGTGTGTATAGTATGTATTATTTTATATATTGAAAAAGAAAAACTATGATAACAATCCTTCCCAAACCTCCACTACAAACCCTGATTTCGTGTGGTGCAGAGGAGCCCATCATTAATTTGTACACGAAATCTCAAAGGCTAATGCAACATACTATTAGGAAAGAACCAGTTTAACAAATTGCCTACCCTTTGTGTACTAATCATAATTTACACCAGAAAATTTCCCACAATATTTCACTTGTTTGTTTCCACCCACTAAAGACAAAAAATATAGAACTGTCAAAGTGAAGACAAAGAAAGGAAATACCACCAAACTAATGGTTATTCTGGCGAAGAAGGTACTCTTTGACGAGTGCATTGTGCAAGGGAAACGAACTACTGCAGGAGAATGCTTTGAATTCCCAACCCTTAATCTTATTCTCCGTTGTGATGTGCCTTGTGGTGAAGGATGCATCTGTATAGGATCCTGTGGTCTTGTGTGACCCTCTACCGAGATTGATGATTCATCTAATTTAATGATATCATCCTTTAGTATCTCAGCATAACAATCCTCTTCATATCTCTCCTACAATATAATAACAAGGGCAAGAAAATATTTCAATTTTATCCAATGCAGTACTAATTAATATACAAAGAAGCTGAATCTTAATAGTATTAATATACCTTTGGTTGGCCTGAAGACACTGCCAAAGTAGCTTCACTAACCGGTCTCTGATTCGGTTCGGACACAGAATCAATTTGCTCCATTGAAGGAGAACCATAACTGCAACTGTCCCTCTTGGAGCTACATCCTACCTATTTGTCTTGCTCACAAGCATCCCTTTGATCAATACCACCCTCTGAGATGGCACAACCACTTTCATGTGAATTCACGGGGTGCCTTTGACTTGATGAAGCTCTATTCGAAGAATCGCCCAAACGGAACTCTGTGTTCTTCTTGAGGCGACAAATGACCAAAGAATCCTGAAACATATAACATAATAAATTACTAAATAATTACAACTTGCAACAAACATACAACTCAGAATCCTTGAATGTGACTTATGTTGTCTTGATATAAGAAGATATTCAGATAATGAAAACTGTTAGCAACACATTCTTTTAACATACTTCTTATTGTTATTGTTGATTGAAAATTAGTAGAAATCACAAAATATCATGAGTCTCACTTCTTATTTAATGACTCTCACTTGTAATTATGTAGTTTTTAATAAATTTTAACAACAGTAGACAATATGTTTTGAAGAAGTGTATTTCTAACGTTCCTTTTTGGATAATATAATAACTGATCACCTGAGACTTTTCATTGATGCAGTACTCATGCATAATCCATTCGGTCCTCTCCCCTTTAGGTGCACGCCCTAAGTGGAACACCAAAGTCCGCTTCGTTCCTATAACGTTAGAACCTGACTTTACATTACGCTCTTTGCCAGTTGCCTTCCAATATCCACATTCAGTTGCTCTTTTACTTTGTGAACCTTTTGGGTACTTTCTTCCTCGGGGAGAGAAGAAGAACCATTCGTTATCTGATTGAATGAATGATTTGGCTGGTTCCAAACCAGTATTAGTAAGTCAAATGTTTCAACATTTTTGTTGAATCGGTGACAGGTCTAAACATGCATAGCAATTTCTAATTACATTCTGTTCTCTATATTTATTTAGAAAATGGATATCAGAAAGCTGGAATAACATTGAACAACTGCAACATTTCATTTCAGTTTTTCAGTGCAAATAGCCAAACACAAACTACAACAGATCTTGGTTTCTTTCTGCGTGTTCTGTTTTCACTTTAGCATAAAACAAGTCAAGAAATAAGGAGATAAATGTTTCTTGAATGTTCAACCAGTCACAAAGCATTATGCATCAAACACTATAACTCACGGTGACTCTTCAAAACTAAATCAAATTCTACAATGAAGCTACACCACAGAAAATTATTACTTGATATAATATTTAAATTAATATAAATAGCTTGAATCATGTAATTTCATGTAACAACCCTTATACTAATAAACCATATTTTAGCATTGTCCCACCTTTGCTTTCTCCCAGTACTTAGGGGATGCTAGGGGAACCAAAATTTTCAAGGGGTTGGGATCTTTTTATGATATTTTCGAACATGACAAAATGTAAAGAGACCGAAAGATACAAAGTATCTGTAGGAAAACTTATCATTTTTTGTGTAGGACGGGTTAATTTAATTTTATTTTTCTTTCTCATACATAGCATAATATCATAATTTTATTTACTAACTTAACAAGAAGCAAAATCAATTTTGAACAATTTTAACATTGCACGCAAATTGAATCATCATGTACGCAGAACCCATTCACGTATGAGTAGGTTTTACATAGGACTCCAACATGATGAGCGGCATATAAGAAGCCCCACTACAAATTCATGCAATGCCCCAATTAGATGGAATGGCACTACTCACCTTGAGCCTTGCATAAGGAAGGAAATTCTCCACAAACATAAGTATTTGTACTAGTATAAAGTTGATAAATTTTGATTTAGCTCCTACCCACCCGCATACCTCATTTTGATTTTCTATTTTTCAGCATCAACTGAGTCTATGACTAATCAACAATCCACAACCTCTCCTTTCAATTATGCCAAAACTAATTGACCAGCTTAGATATCTCTCATTTTGCAAGTGAGAATAAGTCAGCTCCATCATCTAAGATGATATCAAAGTTTATTCTAAACTCATTATTAAGTATGTACCTCTTTAGTCGAATGCCAACCGTCATCGCTACTTCATGCCTCTTTGTGTTTACACATTCGAAGCTGAGGGGCTGTGTAGCTCAGCAGTCGAATGGTCTTACTACTTCAAGTCTCTTCGTACTTACACACTCAGGCTTAGGGTTGTGTACCTCTTCGGTCGTATGCCAACCGTTCCCTCAATCTAGCACTTGATGATTGGCTTTCAGTTATGCACTCACTCACCCATAACGTCTCCAATCTTGACAGCAGTAACGGTCACCCAGGAGCTACGGGATACCAATCATGACAATTAATAGAGAGTTAAAGACTGGATTACCCGTTACTACTCGAGGGAGAGGGACGGCCTAAATAAGGACCCAAGAGACCTAGTTACAGGAACAAAGTCATCTCCCATGTTATCTATGCATGAAGCCTAATAGTTCTCACCTTATGAGTTACGTGCAAAATTTATGACTTTGCTTCCAATTATGCCAAAACTAATCGAAGTGAAGAAGCGTGAAGTCGCACCCAAAACATTGAAGAAAAAGCTAGGATTAAAAACTGAACACGGAGAGAGAGAGAGAGAGAGAGAGAGAAATATTACTATTAACCTGGTAAATCCCAAGGCTCGTATTTACAAAGTTCAACCTCAGAAATGACTTGAACACTCTCTTGATGGCCATCCATCTTCTTCCTAAGGTAATAAGAAATCAACTCCTCATCAGTGGGGCAGAATCTGAATCCAGGAAACATGGAAGAAGCAGCAATCGACATCTGAGCCTCCCTCGAAACCCCTTCCATCATCATCCACCACCCTGCTTGCACCCTCCTCTGTTTTTTTGTTCCTCAACCGGTTGCCGACACAATAGTAAAAGCTAGCTACCTAGGATTTAAGGTTAAGGTGGTCGATGGTTATAATATAAACCAACAGGGTTATTCCTCGGGGGCAGGGGTGGCTCGGTTCAAGTGTGGTTGTGCTTTGCTTGAAAGCGTGTGGCACGCAAGCTGGCGCTGGTTGTGGCGTGGTGGTAGAGCTTTTGAGAGAGTCGGCGAAGAATGTGTGAGGTGCTGAGGTGAGGTAACTAAGGTTCGGTTCCATTTCAATCTTGTCACGTGGCCTCAAGTCAGCTCCTTCTTTCTTTCTACTTTTATATCCCTCTGTTCTGTTTCACCCTCTGCCACCGTTTGTGTTTTTTGTTATAATCAACTCACACTTTGA
This sequence comes from Glycine max, assembly GCF_000004515.6. Classification (NCBI taxonomy): domain Eukaryota; kingdom Viridiplantae; phylum Streptophyta; class Magnoliopsida; order Fabales; family Fabaceae; genus Glycine; species Glycine max. The sequence continues at coordinate 36,218,728 of NC_038248.2, read as the reverse complement.
CTAGTTAGTAAGGAATGGAGATCACTCATTCTTATTTCTTTCATATACTATACTATAAACAACGTTTAATACCTACTCGGTATGTTAAAACAGTAATGTTATCGTTTCTGGTATTCATGATCGAGAGAGGGTTTTTTTTCTGTGATTTCTTTTTTATAAATCCTCCTAGATATTATGAAAGGTAAATATTTTCTTAATAAAGTAATTAAATAATGAAACAGCACCTTCAAATAATAAGATAAAACCTCTTTTATTAACCCCAATATATAAACTTGCTGGGTTTATTTTTTCTTTTATCTTTCTCCTTCATATTATAGATTTTAACAGATTTTTTCTCTCTTCTTTCTTATTCTTCTTATTTGTATGAATTATTATGTGTTTGCTGTTTTAGTATAATTTCTCTTTAAAAAATAGCCTTTCGGTCGTTTACTGTTTAATACAAACTTTCGCCCAAGAAAAGTTACTTTTTATGCATAAATGCTAACCTTTAGACCACGAACAGAAGAATACCTTAAACAAAGTGAAGGTTAGTCTTTGCTTGCATCATAGGTTTAAAATGAAGAATTTAGGAATAACTGTAGAAGATTTTAACTTGGCAAATGTGTCTTTCTCTGAGTCTTGAAATATTGGTTATACATCAAGCCGAAAGCTAGTAGCTTCTATTTTATTTACCTTTTTCAAATTTAACATGAAAAATTGAGAGCACTTGCATTAAGAACGCCGATCCAAAACGCCCTTTTATCAGAAAAAAAAAAAAAAGCCCTTTAATTCAACTCATCAGCAGCCAAATGTTCTTCTTCAGTAACTGAATTGAAATTTGAAACTGATATACATTTTTTTCCTATAAAGCTTATACTATTGAAGTTGCTATAGATATTTTTGTAGGGTTTTTATCCAAAACTCAAATTGTACATGTTTGTTTAAAGAGTTAAATGATATGATTCAACTCATTGAAAATTGACAGACAAAGTTTTATTTATAAATTTTTATTTCTAATAGTTGAATTATGTGTACAATAATATTTGTGTAATTTTTTTGTGATCGCATTAACCGATATTTTGAAATTCAAAAAAATTATGCTCTTGAGCGCCTTGAAGTTCCACGTCGACAATCATATTTAAAAAATTAGTTCGAAATTGAACTAGTTTTTAATCAGTTTTAAATTAGTTCTAAAAATTAAATCAGTTTCGAACTAGCTTTTTAAGTATTTTTTCAAATAAAAATTAATTTGATTAATAGTTTTATAAAATAATACACTGATATTTTCTTAAACTAATTTAAAAAAAAACCAATTCAATTTAAGTTTGATTACAATCCGAACTAGTTTTTTTAACACCTATCCTGCCGTGTATATAGATATTGTGGATGATTGGTGGTGCTAAATTAATATTCATCCTGAAGTACACAAATTAATAATTATTTTTTTATAAAATTTATTCACTTTAATTTCGTAACTAAAACATTTTGATCCGTTAAACACGTGGCTGATCTATCCAACCATTTAAAGATGGTTAAATACCCCTGTAAAATCACTCGTTTTTAATCAAAGGGGAAAAAAAATCAATGTTAAGTGAGGCCTACAATAATTAATTCGAATGCCACTGTCTATCCATAACAATAGATACTATAGTGATCCACTGCACTGCACACGGCCATTTATTTTTCCCGTTCTATTTTGATATTTTGGATCATTGTACAAATTGCATACTCTAGAAGCAACGTGATCATCAATAAATTGGCTAGAGCCTTAAAGTCAGAACTACAACCATAAATATCATGATCACCATTAAGGGAAAGAAAAATGATTCTTAGTTTCTTGCACACTAGTTCACCACTTGATAGTGAGCCAAATTCATGTTTGTACGGAGGGAGATTTTTTCTCCTTCGGTCAAAACTCAAAAGTGACTCGTAACACACGACAATATCACAATTCTATTGAATCTAATCCAAAACAAATGTAGGCTGTAACCTTACTGGTTTCTCATCGAAAATAATTATTAAATTATCAATTATTTTACACATGTTGTTGGCATGTTGCAAACCAGCTATTGTTAATGTTAACCAACATAAAAAAAATAAAAAAATACTAATGTGTGGATTTCAACGTGCAAGCATCAAAACCGTTAACAAACCACGATTTGGAACGAAAAAAAAAAACTAAAAAACTATATAGAATTTGTATAATTGAGTTAGGTAACAAGGAAACATGGTATGGGTCAAAAGAAAAAATAAATTAACCAATTGGAATAAGATACACACGTTTTTCTATCGTATATGTTGTTGTTTTTTCTGACTTTCATGTTTCAACTATACTATTTACTTGTTGAATATTTTTCTTTTCTCTTCCGTTTGAGTGCAACCAACCCCCAAAGTCCAAAGGCAGAGGTAAAAGGGTTAGTCTTCTCTCCAGCAAAAACGGCAACGTTTTGGTCAAACACCAAAAGCCATGAAGCAGAAGAGCAAAGCAAAAACAGCAAAAGCGATCAACATGGCAACCATGTCCATTGCCCTGTCTCTCCTCATCTTCCTCTCTCTAATCTCTCTCTTCACAATGGAGAATTTCTCGAACCTCTCTTTCGCTTTCTCCGCGTCAAGTTTTTCTCTCTTCCCATTCTCCATCGCGTCTTGTAAAATTACGACGCCGTCCCTGCCCATCACGTGCCTCCCCTCGGTGTCCTCCATGGTGAGGCTCACCTCGCGCACGTGCATCGCGCCGCCGACCTTCCCGCAGCACGTGACCTTTACGACGCACTGGACTGTCTCCATGGGCACGGCGTAGAGCACCTCGAGCTCCGCCGTGAGCCAGTGGCGCCGCGCCGAAACCGGGCGGCGGCTGGAGAGGTTCGCGGCGCGTTTTCGGGTCGGGTCGATGATGATCCAGCTGAGGGCGAGATTCTCCACGAGGTGGTTGAGCAATTCGATTTCGTCGTTGGTTTGGGCGAATTTCAGGGGAGTGGGGACCACCTCGGTGGGGTCGAGGAGGTCCACCCAGAGGGGGGAGCAGAGGAACCACCCCTTGTGGGTTTCGGTTCGGATGACGCGGGAAAAGACGGGTTTGCCCTTGTAGTATATGTCCACGGCGGAGATGAGCTCCGGCGGCGGAGGTGTCGGTGGTTGTGTTGGGATGGGATTGGGAGGGGAGTGGTGGAGGGAGGGGAAGGAGTCGGAGAAGATGGAGCGGTGGGTGGCGGGGAAGGTGGCGATGGTGGCCGCGGCGAGGGGATCGTTGAGAGAAGGCCACGTGGCGGCGCAGATGTTACGCCAGAGGTGGTGTTCGGTGCAGAGGCCGCGGAGGTGAGAGGTGGCGGAAGCGGCGGAAGCGAGGGTGGGGCCGTCGAGGCGATTAAGGATGTGGGATTGAAAGATGTCGGGGTGGACGGTGGTGATGTCCGACGAGGATGAAGTCTTGTCCATGGCTGGTGTCATGAAAGAAGCAAAAGTTGCGTATAATTGGTTGTTTTGTATTGGGAGGATAGGGATGGATGAATATATGACCTAAGTGATGAGGGGAGTGGCCTTTTATTTATATATGGGATAACAATTCATAGTTCAAGCCTTGAAGCGTGTGTGTGATGTGTCATCACCAGTGATTCGGATTCGGATTGGGATAGACTTGTGTTTTGGTGATTAAGTTATAAATAAGTGTATTTCTTTATACTTGTTTTAACATCTTATATAAGTTTTTTTATATTAAGGAAATTTTTTATTTTTTCTAGCATAGAGATATATTTTATCATTTTAGATTTAATATAATTTACATTTTTTCAAAAAAAAAAATATTCATACTTAAAAAAATTCACCCATTTATCAATTCTATTGGACTTCATGGCAAACCTTATTATGATTTGGTCAATTTTTTTAGCAAAACAACTTGGAGGAACAGTCAAGACTGGCTGTTAGTAAGGTCAGCGTAGATACTAATCAATCAAACCTTTTCGTTTCATTGGAGATGGAAGCACCGTAGATATTTCGCATCTGGATTTTATTTTTTTTCAATTGGACCCTAGAGTGCTGAATCACCACTTTTCTCATAAAAAACAAACTAAAAAACAACCCTTGATCTAGAAGGATTGGACAAAAAGGAAATCATTTGATTACTATTTTTATGAGATTGAAAACATTCTAATAGTATGAAGATTATCATAAACATTTTCTGTTTTAACTATTCCATTGCTGAAATCTATAAACAATTTTATTCTAATTTGGACATCTAATAAACTATCAACAAAATGCAAACTTCTGTAAAAGAAAAAAAAATGCAAACTTAAATTTGAGAAGGCCTATATAATAATTTTTTATTCAAAAATATTGTAACACTTTCTTCGATAGTGATTATATCATATTCATACTTGTGGTTTTTTATATTGACATGTAGCCATTATGAAGATTGATTTGTAGTTAGTATTACTCTGTATTAGTATACCTTCATCAAGACCACAAATTTCATCATAACGAAGGAATTTGAAAAACTATATAATCTGAGTGAATATTTTAATCAAGGGTAACACGCGCTCTATATAACCCCAAAAAAATGGAAATTGCAATTGGCAACAGTTTTTTGTGGGGCGCAGTGCTAATCGCAACATTCAATTTCAATGCAATAAAATACAAAATATAAACAAACAAACAGATTACAAGTGCGAGGCCCCTAATTTTTTTAAATTTTTTTTTATTCTTTTCCAATCTACTTTTTAATTTTAATTTGATTTTAAAATTAGCTCAAAAAATATCTCTTGGTTCTCTCGAGTCGTTCTCATTTGATCTTTATTTGTATATTTACTTTTTTTAATTACTTATCTCTTTTCATTTAATAGAAATTATCATTTTTTTAAAAATTGCAACTGATATACAGTTGAATAAACGTATGATCATTAAGATAAATCATATATTTCAACTTTTTAAATAAAATAAAACTAGTTACCAAATTTGTCACTACTAATTCAATCGTTACAATACAAGATATACTCATTTAGTGATTTTTTTTTTTTTTGGTAATAAGGATAATGAAGATCAAACTTAAATCCACATGTATCTGTCCAAACTCTTAATGATTCAAACTAAAGATCAAAGAATTTTTTTTTTGGCTGCATCAAATAGACGCATACACAAACATACACCTAGTAGTTGAGTTTACACATGTACTGATTAAAATTTTCAATGATGATTTTTTTCTAATTGGTTTAGTCAATTTTTGTGACCATTTACAATAAATATTCATTGAGTTACTTAAGGATTCACTTAGTGTATAGTATATTCAATGAAGAATGTTAACTCTATTAATTATCCTAGAAGATAGAGGTGCACACTTTCTTAACTGTACAAACTCCGTTGATTTTAAATTTACAACTCTTTAATCCCCAGATCATTTCCTTAGACTCAAATTTTTAATTATATTTATTTTTTATCAGTACAATTATATTAATTTATTTGAATAATTAAATTATATTTAATCTATTTAATAGGTACGTAAAACCATATATTTATCATGTGTTGCTTAACAGTTTTTTTTTAAAAAAATAACTTTGAAAAAATATAATAACTTATTCAATAACATTGTCATTGACACTTTTTACGAGATTTATATAGTATATATTACATTCTTAGTTTGTTATATCAACATGGAGTCACTATTGATGAGTGAATCAACTGACATGCAATTTCATCAATAGTTTTGGGTATAAATTTTAAATATCTAATTGTATTACACACTTGAAGGAAAAAAAAAGATATATTATTTGTGATAATTCTATCCTGTTCGAATGAAATTATTTTCAATAAATTAAAAGATACGTTTAATCACTAAAAGAAATTAGTATATGGTATACCTTATTCTGATTATTTTTTTAATACACTTTCTTTCCTATTTTTTTTCCAATATACACTATTTTATTGTAATTTAATTTCCAATCTACTGAATACACTTTCTCTTTTTTATTTTTTTTTTAATTTAAAATATTTTAAAATATAAATATTATATTATATAATTTTTTAATTGGTTTTAAAATTACTTATTTATTAAATTAAATTTTATAACATGCAAAATAGTATAGATTGAGAATTAAATTGTAAAGTGATGTACATTAAAAAAACAGAAAAAAAATATATTTAAGGAAAAAAAACCCCTTATTCTAGACCACAGATTTAAAAGTATCAAAAAATGTGAAAACAATCTAATCTGATTTAATATTTTGATAAAGGATCAAGTGTCAAAATTCAAGTTGTACACCTCAGCGGTCCATTATAACCCAAGTTTTGAAGGAGAAAGAGGATGGAAATTGTTATTGGCAACAACTTGTTATTTTTGTGATTTGCAACATTGAATAAAATATAGATAACAGTGTAAACAAGCAAACAAATTACAACTGTTATTTTTGTGTTTGCAGTCTGCAGGCTACATGCAATACACAGATTAAGGATGGATTTGCAAAGTTTGGTGAATTCTGAAAATGTGGCTGCAGTGCCAGGCTCAGGCCGGAGGTTAAGTGTGGACCAATGAATTAAAAGTCAAAGATGATAAGTAAACTTTTGTTGGGTCGGCCAAATTGATTTCATAAGTAGTAATTAATGAAGCTATCACCGTTTTCAAAACCAAAACTTGACCTTCGAACAATACAAATAAGCCGTCCCTTGAAACATTACATTACATTAATTTACCTATATATTCCCAAAAAAAATTATGTACTCACGAGTTTATACAATTTTTCAATTATAATATATTATATATGATAAATTTATTAACTTTTAAAATAATATAATCAGTTTGAAAACAATATAAAACAATATATAGATATTAAATTCATATATTTCATTATAATGTGAACAAGGTGGTGTTTGGATGGTTAAGTACTTAAGCCATTAGCTTTTGCTAGTTTGCTTGACGCTAAACGGGGTTAATTTGTCAACCACCAAAATTGTTGAACCCCAATGTACCATTCTTTGAATGAGCAGCAGCATTACGTGGGATTTGCATCATCCTTCTAGTTAACACCTCAATAAAATCTGTCATCTCAAGTCCTTCAAAATTTTCCACACGTACATTATTCAATAACGCAAGTAATGCACGTGGGTTTAGATTTTTTTTTTCTCCTATATATTAAAATTAAACTAAATTTCGATGTACTGTTAGATAATTGAAAATTATAGTTTATATAATTTTTAAAACAATTAAAAGATTTCATTAAAAAACGGTAGCAGTGGTCGTCCCGGAAAATTACAAACAAAGTTTTAAATATGCATTTCAATAAATGCAATCATATATAACAGATCAACAAATCGTGAGTTCAAATGATATCACATTTAATTTATTTAAGCAAAATTTGTAACTAAATCGCAACTTAAAAATCTTTTATATTATATCGTATGGATTATTTACTTTAAAAAATATTAATTTTATGTATTCTCATTATAAAAAGATTTTACATTGTTAATTAATTAGAAAATAATATATATATATATATATATATATGAATAATTTTACCATACATATCGCTGCAGATAATAATATAAAAATCATTTACATTGAGTATTTAAATTAAATCATTTTGAAATTTATTTTCTAATGAGAGTTAATTATACAATATACAGTATAATCAACCGACATTCACTTGCTTAAACGTCATTGGTAAAAAGACGCGGCATATGTCAAAAACAATATATATATATATATATATATATATATATATATATATATATATATATATATATATATATATATATATATATATATATATATATATATATATATATATATATATATATATATATATATATATATATATAAACTTATTGAGATCATGTTTTTTTTAATTGAAATAAATATGGATTATAAAAAAAATTATGAAAAAAAACAAATTATACACTGATAATATTATTATGTATGAATATAAACCGGTGATGATATCAACATTTTTATACTAACCGTTCATAATTTTTAAACTCAAAATATGACCAATTTAATTTATTTTTATCTTTTTTATTATAATGATTTATTTTATTTTATTTAAACTGTGTTTTTGTCTTACACGGATGTTAACTTTCAATTTATATTTTTTATATTATTATATTTTTATAATATATTTATCAATTTTTTTTTTAATTTTATGTATGTATATATCTAAAAAATATATAAGAAAATTATCAATACATATATATATTTAAATATTTTTATATTATAAGTGTTTTATTGAATTTTTTTTCTATGAAAAAATGCATGAGATTGTATATAAGAATGATAATGAGCTGGATAGATACATATTGTAATCACTCTTTATCCTTCTCGTTAGCTAAATATTCACGTGTGAATTTTTTTAAAAGATTCACATATATATGTAGGTACCCAAGGATATTTTTGTAAAAAAAAATAGTTTAAAAATATTTTTATTGTAATTTTTATTTATTTTAATATTTTCTTAAAAAAATAATTTTAATTGCTACAAATAAATTTATTCAAATATTCTACGCTCTACACAATTAATAATACCCATGAGTAATTCTAAATAATTTTTGTGAACTTCAAATAATATTATCTAAAAATCACTCTCTAAAATATAAACTTAAATAAAAATACACTCAAATATAAGTCCAAATAAAATTATACTCCAAAACATAAATACAAATAAAAAATATTTATAAAGAATATTTACGTATTTAAGCTGAGTAAAAAAGAAATACTTGTGTATTTTAATATTACCAGATAACACATATGTACATATACGAGTATATCATGATATTCGTCTTCGTGTCCATTAACAAACCAGTGAAATACATATACGATTGGACTTATTACCCATGAGTACTTACTAAAGATACACATTTAGTATTTGTTGCGAATATCTATTGGTATGTATTTCTTTATCACTTATAATTGTGCATATTATTTTTAATTGAATATGAAACAATTTACTATATATTTATTTTCATAATATTTTTAATTAAATGATAAAATATATTTTCTAAATTTTGTAATTTAATGATTGAGCATAAATAAAAATATTAACAAATATTATATATTAAATTGATAATTATATTACTCAATTGATATTATAATTTATTATAATAAACTTTTAAAAGTTATGACAATTAAAAATTTAAGATACATATTTAATTAGAATAAATATTGATTATATATCCTTTCAATTTTTTTTATGGATAACTTTTGTTGGAATATAAATAAAACTGAAAAATAGAAGAGAGAGAAAAATCACAAGTAGAATAAATATAACGATAGAAAAATTCTATTTGATTGAATTAAGTTTAAATTATTAAACTGATAGTTAATGTAGTTTATTATAATAATTTTTTACCATAAAAAAGTATAATAAATTTTGAAATTAAATATATTTAATGCATAAATTGATTATCAATTAAATACCAATTTATTAATATTAAATATTTTTCATATAATATATATATATATATATATATATATATATATATATATATATATATATATATATATCAATTCGTAAAATATAAATTAATCAAACTAATTTATGTATTAACATCTTATTGATAATTAACTTATTAATAATTAATTTATTATATTAACTTATTAGCATCAATCTATTGATTGATTAATTTATTAACACAGAATATATTATATCGATGTTAATTGATTTCGTTGATAATTATATTTGTTTGAATTGAAAATAAAATAATTTTTTAAAATATTTTTTGATGCTACTATTAGCTCTTTTGTCACTCACTAGAGAGGTTGGAAGGCGTTAGAAGACGAGTGATACGATACTATGCGCGATATAGACCTTGATATGATGGGAAGGAACACATGCAATTTGCTCGTGCTGCTTAATTTCTAGTTGGAAACTCTTTTTCCCGTTGCTTCAATCTCTTCTTCGTGTTCATACTTATCCGTCAACTACTAGTATTTTCCAATTTTGAACGTGCTTACCAAAACAAGTGGAAAAAAAAAAATCAATCATTGATGAATATGTGCTCCTTTCAAATTCATAATGAATATTTTTTATTTCTAGTTTCTTGAAATAAAAAAACGAGTGTTCTTGAACACGCTATTATTATGGCGTACGTGAAGATATCATATGCATGTGTGCGATGTGGCGGTGGTGGATAAATCATTGGTGTGGCAAGTGGTTCAAGTTGAAATACTTTTTCTCATGTGTTCACACCTATTGGCTATATCGCTTTTAATATTTAATGCTGCAAAAATCAAAATAGACTCGGAACTAATAACCGTTGAATTTGAACTCACGGTCTCAACTCTCAAATCTCTCACATATATCATTTTTATACCACAAAAGAACAAACAATCTCTCATCTCTGTTTACTAATTGGCTGAATATTCAATCTCAGTTATCGTTATCATATCACTGTTGTATCCCTTCCGGGAACAAGCAGTAAACACTATGCACACTAATGGCTAATCATTTAATCATTTTTGTTTATATGAATTTTGTTTGACAGAAATAAATTTATTGATATAAATATTTTAAATTCACATTTTTTATATATAAAAATAGAGTTGTCAAATAGGTTTAGGTGAAGTGGGCCTATGTCAGCTCATAAGTCGACTCACTTTTAAAAATTATAATTTAAAAAGTCAATACAAAATTTTCTTTACTTATACCTATGACTCAAGATGTCTTAGTTAAGGTCAAGCGAAAAATGTTTCACTTGAAAGATGTCCCAACTAAGGTCAGTCGAAAAATACTTTGGACAAGGTCAAGTCAAAGATGCTCTGGCCAAAAGATGCCTCGATTGAGGTTAAATTAAAAATACTCTAATCAAGGGAGTTGAAGATGCCTCAGTTGAAGTTGACTAAAAGATGCCCCAACTAAAGTCAATCCAAAAGTGTCCCAACTAAGGCTTTGACAAAAAGATGTAGCAGTCAAGGTTGAGCCAAAGATGATTTGATTAAGGTCGAAGTGAAGATACTTTGATTGATGTCAAGTTAAAGATACTTTAGTGGAGAGCGTGCTTAACATGTCCTGATTGAGACCAAACTGAAAATGTCCTAACTGAGGTTAAGATGAAATTACACTAATTGAGACCAAGTTAGAAATGCTTTGGTTGAGGCCAGATTTATATTACTTTGTATGAAGCCAAGATTAAAATTACTTTGGTTGAGGTCAAATTAAAAAATATTTTTTTGTGAACAATTGAAAAAAAATGTTTTTAAAATAATCATAACTTGTGAGATGACTATTCTTAAACCCATTACTAAGTGAGACTATATTGGTCAAAGACTTTTAGGCCATCTCATTAGGTAGACTAAAAAATTCTACAACAATTATAGTGAGATGACCTCAAAGTTTAAAAATGATACTTCTACATAAAAATTTAAATTTGAAGAAACAAATCACTTATAAGACTAAGAAAAATCATCAATTTCAACGATAATTTACTTTAAATGTATATTAATAATATGAAATATATTAATAAATGATTTTGTTGATTCAAAAATTAATTATTTTGTAAATATCTGTCTTTAAAAATGATTTTTAAGTAAGTAAAAGTAAGAACTTATTATATTTTTATATTAATAATGTAATAAATATTGCTTTGATAAAAAAAATTAACTTTAGTTATTTAAATTATATTTTAATGTTAGAACTTGAAAAATAATAATTTGTAAATACATATTACCGAGTCCTCTTCCAAGTTGTGTAACGAGCGTGTGCATATAATAATATGGGCGAGTTTTTACTTTTTACCTCATAATGGCCGCCGACTCAACAAAATCCAGCTTATGATGAGCAGTATGTGGATAATGATAATCATTTAATCAAGTGAGTAATTTTTTAAAGATACCAATGTGTTGATTTAAAATTAAGATTATCTAATTATGAGGTGTTTTAATTTAAATTAATTATAATTACATTTTAATTTTTTATTTCATGTATATACTTTAAAATTAATTAGACAATGCCGGTTAGTTTCAATTAAAAAACCGACACATCGTGTGAAACATAAATCCTCTACACTTTGGGTGCTGCAAAGTGCAAACTACAAACAGAAAAATTGAATAAAAAAAAGGTGAAAATTAGAGATTTATTTTAATTAACTAGAGACTAAGGGTCACTTATTTTACATCGTACGTACGATAGAAATTTGTAATTAAAAGAAATTTAAACAGATTTTAATCATGTTGAACAATTCTACTTAGTTTTAAAACAATCAAACACTGATTCAGACCCAAAAATACACAAGTCACGCAGCAACTTGAAGAACAAAAAGTCAAGAGGCAAAAAGAAAGTCATTTTCGGCTGCATTGGACTTTTTCTTTTAAGATTTAACTTGGCATCTATTCCAAATAAAGCTAATAAAACGTTGCATAATTTTCAACGAAGATTGATGATTGAGATCAACTGAGGCATGAGTCATGAAGCATGGTGAATGGAAGCCGAAAATTTGCAAATAAATTGTTAAGAGACCAACCATAATTTTCTGCTTATGGTAGAATAAATAATACCAGCAAAATCTGCCTTGCAATGCTACAAGCAAATCAAACATGTAATGAAAGTCACATTCAAATAATTACGATATCTAATATATAATTTTAAAAAATATATTACAAGCTATTTCATCAAATCTTTTTGAACCTAACTATATAGTGAAAAACGATAAATCCTTTTGCTAGTTCCCTTTGAAAGGTAAAATAACAATTGTTAACTGCATTTCACATTAGTCAAGTAAAAAAGGGGTAAGGGGCATAAAACATAATGGAAATGATGAAGAAAGTTATTGGAACTGATTGCAATAAACTCACTAAAAAAGGGTAAAAAAAAAGTTTGAACGGAAGTTCCTGAATCTGACATACAATTCACCGATTAACAACATAACCACCAGCTTAAAGCATAGCAAAAATACCATGGAATTCAGAAGCAGAAAATAGCTGAGGAGCTCGACTCAAACATCTGACAAATGCAATGCGAAATTCAACAGCAGAGTCAAACTCAAAATTGGTCCTCAACTCCTTGCAGACAAGGTTTGATGCATCTGTAGCATATGTCCAGATATCATCACTCATCACCCCATGTTGATGGCCCTCCCATTCCAACTTCTGCTTCTGGAGCTGATAGAGATTCAATATTCTGCATTTTAGCATTCTTACGTTTCGCAAATGAGGTCACTGTGTCACCTGCCAATTTCACATCCTTAGGCACTTTGTCTCGTGCTCTCATTTCATCAACAAGATTCAGATTTTCTGCATCATTGATTTTAAAAAGCTCCGCAAATGAAGCTTCTGCATCATCGATAACATCAAGCTCACTTTGTTCCTCATTCTTATGTTTCTTCTTCAGTTTCTTCTCAACCTTAGAAACATTCTCCTCAAGAGCAAATCCCTTGTCCAAGGGCTTGTCATCCTTTTTTGCCTTTTTCTTAGTTGATTTATTATCCATCTCAGGACCGTCATTTTTTCTATCTGTCCTGTCCTTTTTATGACCTTTCTTTTCCTCATCAGCAACCCTGTCTTCCTTATTGGATGCATCAGCAGTTCTCTTCCTTTTCTTAGTTGATTTTCTCCCTGAGTCAAGATCAGCAGCAGCTTCAAGATGATTGTCCTCATTTTGATCTGATGGATGATCTGCCTGATCCACTGAAAAATCATGAGTTCCATCAACTATGCTACCTTTCTTATTCTCGGTATCTTTATCTACTGGTCTAGCATTGAATATCTGTAGTTTGGGCAGCGCTTTCTTAACCTGTAACATTACAACCACAGTAAGGATGAAATTTTACAATCAAGTGAGAATTCACATATGAATTAAAAAAACACAGTGGGATCACCTTTCTCGTAACTTTATCAACTGTGGCAACAGGATTTCCTTGTAGATTAAGATTTCTAAGATTCGTGAGCAATTTGAGGACCTATAGTTGCAATACATGGTAAGGTGAGTTCTTGACAACTATTAAATGTTTGAAAAACTGAAAACTCCAGATATGTACACCAAACCTTTAGTTCTGACCACCTCGTTATCACATTATTCCCCAAATCTAAACTCCGGAGCTTTGAATTGAGCTTTAATTCCTCTGGGAGACACTGAAATCCAAAATTTAGTAAGAAGTTATAAACAACACAACAAAATTCTTAAGCAAGAAAGTCATTAAACAAATATGAAAGCAGCATACAGATACAAAAAATAATTGTCAGTGGAAGTGGAATCAAAAAGGAAAGTCACATATTTAAAGCACACCTTAATCTCATTGTGAGCAAGGCGGAGCTCGCTCAACTCAACACAAGACTTGAGTGAAGTGTCAATACCCTGAAGCTCGCAATATGAGAGCGAAAGCTGCAACCAGGAGAGGTATCATGAGCAATAGGAATACAATACTGAAATAAGCACTAAAGGAGCTCAACGTCTTGGAGCACCTCTTACCTTTGTGATAGATTTCACCTTCATCAGAGCCTCACCAATTTTGCGTATAGGATTTTTGGATAGAACTGCAGAAGTTAGAGATATTTGAAGATTATTCAAGATTTTTTATGAACACTTTTCTCATACATATTCAACTAATTCAAGTTCAGACCATCGTGAGATATTATTTCGTCAAAATAATTATGCATTTCAAACAAACAATAGACATAGAGTAGCACAAAGAGAAGAGTATTGGTTTCTATATATACAATGTAGATTGAGATGGAACATATCCAGTGGGAGCATAAGAGAAGAAATGAAGTAATTTTGATCAAGCAAGATTAAATGGTCAAGATAAACTTCTTTCATATTACATAAGTTGCTCCTGATATATATATATATCAAGGATTTAAAGTGTGGTTGTCATTGTGGTTTCTCCATGATCCTTTGATATTATAGAAAATTGCAGCTGATGTGGCTCAAATGCAGATCATTTTTCAACACGAAAACTGTGCTGCTAAACATCCTAAAAAAAAGTATTAGGATCTATCAAGAAAGCACTTCCCAATTTTTAAATTGTTTCATCCTTGATAACTAAGAAACTAGATCAAAAGTAATATATAGCCTGTTGTGAATCTGTGATGGAAGCACAACATCCAAGTCATATCCATCACTAAAAATAATAGACAACAACCAAATATTATCCTAAACTAGGTGGGACAGAAAGTGTCTGAACTTTTAACTTAAAAGAAAAATACAAGGTATAGTCATACCAAGAGTGTTCAAGTCTTTCAGCTGATCAAGTTTGCAAATAGAGGAAATCTCATTTTCTGTCAAAACCAAGAAAAGTAAGAGTGCAGAAAAAGAGAAAGATATAAATAAAGAGAAAGATTCAGGTAAGAAGTCTCACCATTCAAAATCAGTGCTCGGAGGCTAACAACTGACATGACCTGATCAATAGATTTAAGCTTATTTTTACCTGCATTTAGCACCTGGTTCATGTAATCATATAAAAGTGACTCCTAAATCCTCATGCAACTCAATGAATTTTATCAGAAGAACTAATCATAGACAGATTACTTAGCAAGAAATAAATTCATTAATCCAAACACATACATGCACAAACAAAAAAGCACATCAAGGAACAGACATAAGAATCATTGTTTCAGAAACTCAGGTAAACAACAAAGCTTTAATGATAGTAAAATTAGTAATCTTATCCTAAGAAAAATATACTTAATTAACAATTAGACATTCACTGTGAAATGAAAGAATGCTTGCAAATTTAATCTCATACTAGAGATTTGAACTCTTGGGCATGCCTCTGTTTTCCTTTTTCAGCAAGGATATAAATAACACTTATACAAGATACACACAAACTACAACCAAGTGATGTAATTGCCAAAAGGAAATGGCCTTTCATCTCAAATTAAACAATTACATAACATACTTACAGTTCCAGCATGATACGTATCAAAGGGGGTGTCATAATACTTGGAAGTTGAGGTAAAAATCATATCATTCTCAAGATAAGACTCTCCATGATGCTATTCCTACAGCTGTACAGCAATGCTTTTCCAATGCAATTTGAATAACCTAGTAGTCCTAGGGAGAGCCAAGATATCCAAAACGTGGAATTCTAGAAATAAAAAAGAAATTTTCCGCATGCTTTAGCTGTTAAAAGGAAAAGATATGTACCATTGTTCTGACAACTAACACATCAGTAAGAGCACCAAACAAGCTAAAATCTATTAACAACACATACACCATTCAAGTTGCCACTAAATTTACTACTAGTATTTTACTAAGCCACTCAAACATAAAGTACACATAAATAGGATTGGATTAATAGTTAAACTAGAACTAAAAAGTAACAAAATAAAACCCAGAGGTACTTACAGTGAGCTTAGTAAGTCCTTGAATTCCTTCCAAGCTTTCTAATTTGTTTTCTACAACGGATAGCCACTTTAAATTAACACATGATCTCAACCCCTGGTGTAGCAGCGAGCACAACAAATCAATCACAAAAGCCAATAATTATATTTTTAAAATACAAAATAATTTTTTTTAGAAAAAGGAAAAAGAACCTCAAGTGAAGTGAGATTGTTGAGCTTGAGGTCAAGCTTTTCCAAGTTTATGAAATTGGCCAAGAACGTTATCTGGGTAATTTCCAAAGTTAAAAAAGTAAGTATTTTTGGTGGTTAAAAGTGTAAAGGGGAACAGAAAACAAAAGGGTATTTGAATTGAAGCTGACATCGGAAAGAGCTTTGTGAGTGAGGTAAAGAGTGGTAACGGAAGTTGGGTCGGCGGCATTGTTGTCCTTCAAGACCTGATCGGAGCTCAGGCGAGCCATTGCCTCCTTCAAGACCTGCTAAGCGTAATCAAAACTTCTAACCAATATATGCTCCCTTTTAGTTCTATCGCATCTCAGAACCCTACACTTTTTCACCCTTTTTTTAAAATTTTGGTAATTTTTTTAATAAGATTTATCTGAAAAATATATGATTAATTAATTTTAATTCTAAATTTTATATCAAAGTAATCATATCACTAATTTATATTGATTAGTTTTTATAACAGTTCAAAAAAATTCTAAAGATTCGAGTTAGTCTTAAAGTTTTTTACTTCTAAATATTAGTATTATGTTAAAAGTTATTTATTTTTGTTTTTTATCTTATTTTTTTGCTAATATTAACATCAATAAATAAATAAATAAAAACATAATACTGTGATAGAAAACATGAGAAAAGAAGTTTTTTTTTTTAATTTTTTATATCTCCGTCTTTGGTTTTATTATTAAATAATAATAGAGAGAAGTAAAAATATTTATAAATGACATTATTAATTTCCTAAATAATGCGTCAGTAAAGCACTATTAAATAGTTGCATATTATATATATATATATATATAATTTTCTTTTTTTTTCAAATTTATATAATGTTTAAATTAAAAATATTTATATTTAATCATTTAATAATAATAATAATTTCATTCACCTATTGTTTTGAATCACAATGAATAAAAATTCATTTTTCTTTTGTTAGTATACCTCTCGCTACTGATCCAAGAAGATCGTTGCCTTACCACCACTTTTGTCTTTGCTGCAACATTTCTACTTGGTCAAAATTGTTGTCTCACCAAATGACAATAATTGTCTCATCGTCATCACTGGCAACAGCGCGTTGAGGAAGACAACAAACAAGACCGACAACATTCAATTATGGATGAGATTTGACTAATCAGGCTAATCAGAATCATCTTTCCGTGAAATGCACCACTTAACCCCTCTTTGTACTGCTCATTTTCGCTCGACTCAATTGTAGATGTTAGATGAGAAATCCTCTACTTGCCCGGTCCAATCATGCATGACAGTGGCGATTTTATTCGCAAACCTCACAAAGAGTCACATTGTGACTTCCTTGTTTAGATATAGATTAATTTGAGAGTTAGGATTATGTTTTTGTCAACTAAAACAACTCTTACTCCAATCTCCCTTGCTTCTGTTTCCAATAACATAGTAGTAGGAAAAGTTTTGATTTTTAATGAGGGGTATAAGAATTTTTTGTGGTTCCAATGAGATTATGTGTTGATATCATTTGATCTATGTGGTGTTGCATTTTTTACCTTTTCATGTGTGTAAGAGGTTGGAGGAGATAATGATTTTTTTAGTTGTTTATTTTTTTAAAAATAAAATAAAAATAGTAGTGATTTTTAAAACGGTCACTATGTAAAATTAATTATTTTAAAAAACTTAATGTCATTTTTGATCTATTATGTTTCACAATTATTTCGTTCTAATACATTAAGTTTGAAAATAATTCATTTTGATCCTTTATATTTTCAAACTTTATCATTGTGGTCCTTTTTTAAAATTTAAAAGTTAAAAAAACATTAATATTTCTGATGGAAAATTGAAAAAAGACAAAAATGATATATTTTGAAAACATAAAAAATCAAAATAAAACTTTTAAAATTTAATGTATTAAAACAAAATAACTAAACATAATTTAAGTTCCAAATTAGTTCCATCATGTCAAAACAACATTTAAAAGTATGCTATTTTCTTTCTCTGTTAATAAACCGTTGGAAGCATGTTGGTGTTATGCCCATAACAACTAGATAACAATAAAAAATTTATGCATAAGCTCTCCCTCGAAGCTTACAAGAGCGCTCTTTTATTGTTAGTTATCAAGATTCAAGATGAATTCTATTGTTGGAAAGTAAACAACTTTCCCACGTTGGGAAACAAATTGTAACCCTTAGATATAACCATCAAAAAATGAATGGCCAAAGGATTTTCTTATTTTTATTTTTTATTTTCTCATTTTTTTCCTTTTCTTTTCCACTTTGTCCTGCCCCCACCCCATCCACCAACAGGCAACATACACCACATGTCTGACTGTCGCACCTCCCTTGTTGTCCACCCGATTCCATGGCAACCATTGTTGCACCTCCCTAATTCCACTAATTGCAGTTCCAAAATCAATTCAAGTTTAATTTTTTTCAAATCCATCAACAAATCAATCTAAAAATCAATTGAAGTTTGGTTATGACAAATGTTGGTGAATGTCATAGGGAGAAGCACCTTTGAGAAGATCTATGATGGTTGTGGTGGATCTAGAGTAAATGAGGTGAGTTTTTGCACCCCTTTTTCCCCTTCCTTTTCTCTCTCCCCATCTACCACTGCTTGACCTTCCTCACCATGGACAATCACGCCGTCTTCGCCACTAAAGACAACCCTAACATCACCACGAAAGTCCCTCGACGTTGTTGTGCAACCATGATGTTTCAAATCTCGAAGAGAAACTCATTTTTGAAACGAAAACAATCAGAATCAAGAAATATAAAAATCAAATCACAAGATTTATTCTTGATCTACATCTTGATGACGATTTGGATTTGGAGGGACCAGATCTCGATCTCAAAAAACAATGCGTAGATCATTCTCCTTCCCTCTCTTACTCTTTGTCTTGTACTCCCTTTAACGACAAAGGTAGACCCTCACAGCGATGGCAACAATGCCTCTTCCTTGTGAATCAAGTTTGACGAAGGTGGGAGTGGCGCGTGTTTGACAAAGGCGGAGTGAAGAGGAAAGTTGTGTGAGTGGGAGGGGCAAATTGGTAAGGATGAGGGTAAAATATCTAATTAATTCTGCAACTATTACGGTAGAATTCGTCTAGGAATCAAATGCTTATTTCAATTGAATTATCTAATTAATTCTGCAACTATCTCTCGTGAGTCCCACCGTGTTGTGCCTAATTGCTCTTTTAATGTACAGGCTGCTATTAAACCTTGTTTTAGGTTCGTCTTGCATTTGATTTGCTAAAGTAATGGACAATAAGGTTAAACCTTACTGATTCACAGGATTTGAGCTTGGCTCATGATAATAAAACTTTTCAAATTGATATAGTAAGGAAACAGGAACTGCTTTGTCGTCATCATCATCAGAATGATTCTCAGTCACTTGACACTTGTAATCCATCAAAAAGATCGGGCTGATTATATACTTGCATTATGCAGCACAATCCATTTTCTTTGAAACACTGACCAATGGTGCTATACAAAGTCTTCTTTGACATAACAATTTAATAAAATACACAATAAACAAGGCTCAGTAACAACCTTTGCACCCCCCCTTATAACTTGGAGATTTGTTTCAGTCGATCAACATAATTTGTGAAATCAGTTCCGAATTGCTAACCATTCATCTGGACCTCACCATTTCCTGCCATGTCACCTAACTAATACAGTTGATATGGCAGTTAAATTGCAATGACTTGTCTAAAAAACAGACACAGGAAACTAGCTAGATCAAAATGGTCACCACAAAGCACAACCAATTTTACAAATTGAATACGACTGAAACATTTCAAAGTTTAGGACATAATATAGCCTGGCCTAAAAAGTATAGCAAATGTAATTCAGCCCAAAAAACAATTCATCCAGCGAGATGATAATTAAACACCTCGTGAAAGTCATGATTGATGAGCATTCAGCAGCGCTCTATAGACCATGTCAATGAATTGATTGTCCTGCTAGACAACCAAAAAGCAAAAATAAAATGAGATGATGATAATCTGTCCCTGGTATGAAATAGAATGACATTACGATAGGATCATACAAAATTATTTGCTCCCTGACAGTCATTTAGGATCATTGAATTCCCTACACAGAATATCATAGGCAAGCTCCAAGAAAGTAGACTAACCTGAACAAGCACCAGAAGAGCATCTCGAACCTTTTCTCTGGAAATAACTGGACCATAGCTTGGAGAGGGAGAGGGAGCAGGAGCAAGTGATGGTGGTGGATTTGGTGGTGGAAATGGCTGTAGCAGTGGAGCACCATATGGGCGTTGTACATTAACAGCAGGATGAAGTGGAGGGGCTGAAGGTGTAGATGAAGATACAGGGGGTATCATCATTGCTGAAGAAGGGGGAGGGACGAAAAAAGATGGCTTCACAAGTTTTGCAGTTCGGTTACTGCTGCTGATGAGTTCAGCAGCATCAAGCTGAGGTATTAGAGGAGTAGATGCAGAAAGAGTGGGTATCTGTAAGGTTGGTACAGTGGGTGTAGCAGCATTAGTTGGCACTGAAGATGAAGAAATTGTAGCCGAAGACTGACAAGGTTGTCCATTAATTGGAGCATTTGAAGTATTCCCAATAGCCATGGCTGCCTGCAATAGTAAAGTATCAGCAAAAAATCAACCTCATCAGAACTCATTTACAAATATTTAATAACTTATCATGAGAAACAATCCTTGTAATATCAATTTAATTAAATCATAAGTGGAGCACCAAAGTCATCAGTGGGTCCTACAGCTCAGCAAAGAAAATGCTGAAAAAATTGACAGCCAAATGGATTTCAAATTGTCTGGACTAGTCTATCAAAGAAAACACCAAAAAAATGGACAACCAAATAAAGTTTGAATGCAAAAGATAAATGTAAAAATGAGTCTCTTATAATGAGATACTATAATTGGAACTTGCAGTGAAAGAAGAATTTAAGACATTAGATGGAATAAGGCGTAGTTCAATAGATTTATTTTTGTCCAGTATGTTATTGTAGATTAAATTCAGATCCTGTTTTCTCCAATAGAAATCAGCAGTTAAGTCTATTAGTATTTAGTATATAGCTGAAACTGTTATATATTGACATGTTGCATGATAAAAAAAAGCAGACAAGTACCAGAAACCAAAGCACACAACCAAGTTAAGCATACATGCACTTATCCATCTCCACAGTAAAAACATCAACACATTAAAGAAAAAAATGAATGGATAAAAAAATTGCAATAACAAATTATTATAAGCAAATAACAGTTCACAATGGTACATACACTGAAGAAATTTACAAAGGATGGATCATCAGGAACATCAGCCACATTGGAAGTAGTAGATGATGATGGCTCAAGAGGACCATCGATTACTGCCATAGTTGGTACTGCTTCTAGTTCCTCAAACTCACTGCAATAAGTATAAGCAGAACCATTTACTCAAATTCAAAGTATACAATGTCAAAAAATAAATGGCTAATGTCTAAGGTATGCTAGCTGAGCTGTCAAGTATTGAATAATCACTTATTGGTTTGGTGACACAAGAAAAATGCCCCTTTTTTCAGAGAGAAAATGAGAATAGTACAATGAGGGTAAAATATTCTCCAAAGCCTAAAAAATAAATAGAAAAAAGTATAGAAAAAGAAGAGAACTAAGAAAGCAACAATGCTGCCCAATATTTCTGCATCAAAGACAGTAAGAACACAAATGCCCTTGAAACAGACATTGGTATTTGTAGAACACCATATAAAAAGAAAACAATAATGGGCAAATAGAGGAACTTGTCCCCTTTCCCAACCAAAATAGAAATACAATTACACATACACAATTATATGATAACATGACTAGGTGTAAGTTGCATAATTAATATATATCAACATGTACAGAATAAATCTACTCATCATATCCCACATAAATCCAAGCAGTAAACTAGGAATACAGGGGTTGATCTCCCCAAAATACAGGTTCCAAATTCCAAATAGCTAAAAGTGGTGATCTCCACTAAAAGAGGGACGAAATGATCCAGGATAGTATTTTGGAAAGTAAGGAAGTAGCCCACAAAAGCAGCAGACAAGAAAGAGACAAGACAGAGCATGCAGCAGAAATGAGAAAGAGAGAGTGAAAACACATCCATCAAGATCACTTCAAATCCATGGCATTTGTCAGGAGCATGGATATGAGTACATAAAAGAAGTTTGATTAGAATTAAAAAACTAGAATATCATCTATTAAACCAGTCCCGCCACTCATGGGGGAGCAAGCAGATGCTTGGACGGAGTCACTTAACCAGTTAGAAGCATATTATTACCTCTTTGTGGAAGAAACCTTCGACTTGGGAGGAACCTTAGCATACGCATTAAGGATCCTGAAAAATAGCCAAATATATATGAATCATATGTACATGATTTTTTTATAAGTTCCAAATAAATCTAGATCTCTATGCTAACATCAGCAACTAAAGACATTGCTAAGAGACTTGTGTCTTGCAAAACATTTGCAGAATAATAAGAAAAAGAGAGAGAAACAGGGAGACTTTGATTATTTTTGTCCTCCACTACCCTTTCTCTCCACAGGTAACATCTACAGTTTCTCAGACACTACTGGGATATAGTTGTAATGGATGGAGCAGCTAATTAAATCTTTGTTTTCCCGTTCTTTGTATATGTACAATATTTTGATCATTTTCTTGCCATTTTTATCAGAAAAATATCTACATAACAGGGTATCAGTATTGCTTAATCCAAGTTTTGCCAATTTTTATAAGTGACACCATACTTTTAAATCTCAGATTCTCAGTACATTGGACAATGTTAAAAGACTATATAGTAAAAATCCAACTAAAACCCATGGTAATGTGCAAAAAGAATTGACAAGCAAAGCAAATCATTAAACAGAACAAAGCTAATTGTTGCACATATAGCTTATATGAAATCTATGGTATATAATCAACTAAGTTCAGGATTCCTTCAAGGCTTCAACTAATGCTTGAAAATTTAATTTGACCATCATACAAAACACCATATTTTGGTCAGGAACCCTTGAGTTGAATTAAACATCCTTTAGGAACTGGCACGAGGAGAGCTGATTAATTCAATACCTAATAGGTACATCAGTGTTTGACTTTCAAAAGACAAAAGGACAGGATATATTACTCTTTATCTCTTGGAAGTGTCCCAAATCAACTTTCAGTCAGTGACTTTAAACACCTACACTTTACACACATCAAGTTTCCAAACAATACACTACAACCATGTCAGAATTTACTTAAACTATTGGAAAAAAATGTTTTTCTTCTTTTTCAAAAACACTCATAAAGATGATGCTTATAAACTATTTTGAGCAAAATAAAATAAAATAATCCAAACAAGCACAATACAAAATGGCAATATTTTGCCAAAATCTGACAATTTAGCTATGAAAAAAAAATGTGACCATGTGAGACACATAGCATTTCCATAATTCAATCCATATGAAGAGCAATACCTGCTAAAAAGATTGGCAACCTCTTCACATTCACGTGCATTATAGAACCAGATACCATTCACTTCTTGAGCAGCATTTCTATACAGCAAATATGGAACCTGAACTTCATACTCGAAATCGCCCAAGAGATTCTCCACCAAATTTTCTGCTTATGCCAGCATGGAAAAGGGTAAAATGCAAGTTACATGCATGGACATTAGGCAGTTCTCCACCACCAAGTTTAGTATCAATACAGTATCTATTTAATCCTTAAAACAAGGTTTAAAAGACATTTACAGTTTATGCATTTACTAATTCATAGTACTCACAATATTGATGGCAAGATGTTGCGTGTGCAATGTCGATAGCCAATACCCAAGCCCCAATCCTATAATTTTAAGGTTAAAAGCACACCTACTTACTAAAACCATATTAATATATTACCTCACACAATCAAACATAGAAGAATAAAATAACTAACATTTAATATATTTTACAAGACAAACAAAATGACAAGTTTTCACAACCAAATCCAAATACCACATTAGCCAAGTGTCAGCAATTCATACTATCATCGAAGAAGATCAATTGCACGTTACGCCCAGTTTTCAACAACCAGAACAATTTTCCCACTTTTTTAAACGACAAAAGAAAAAAGAAAAAAAAGAAGCAGACGGAGTCACTAACCAGTATTGCGACGGTTCATCACAATAAACTGAAATCGCGGTTGCGTGTTCCTGAAATTAAACAACGCCATAAGCACAAGATAAACTTGGAATCCCAAAATTTAGATCGTTAAAGTGATGAATTTGTGTGATATAAAAAAACAAAAAAGAGAAGAAGAAAAGTATGAACCTCTTGACAACGAAGAGAGATCCTTCAACGTCCTTGCGGCTCTGCGAAGCAATCGCGGAAGAGAGCGATGATGAGAATTGATAGGGAATGGAGATGGAATGAATGAAAAAAAAATGATATATAGAGAGAAAGCGAACCCATTGGCTGAGGTCGATGTTGAACTCGTAGAAGGTGACATGCGCAGCGGTGATGAGAATTTCCTCGACAAAAGGGTCGATTCGTTGAAGAACAGTGAGATTGAGAAGCTTGGTGCTATGCTGGTCTAGATTTGGCATCAGCTTCCCGTTCTGAGACATCTTATGTTCCTTTTTCTCTCTGTACCAAACCCTAGAAATTTGGGAATTAGAAGGTATAGAGAGAGCAACGCAATGCAGGAACCAGGAGAAGGTTGAGGTTGAGTCGATCAGACTCAACTTCTTCCCAAAGAAAATCCTTTGCTAAAATGACAAAATAAACCTCCTAACTAATCCCTAGGCATAAATAAATATAGCCTTCTAGTGAGAAAATCATCTCATATAATTACTTCAAATTTTCTTTTTAATTGGTTCGTTCAAAATTTCAATTTGATCTAATTTAAAATGGTTTAAATTATATTAACTTTTTATTTCAGTCTTATTTTTATTTGGGTAAAGTATTAAATAAATAATAAATAATAAAACATACAATGAAAATACTAATATATCATCTATTAATCATTATATAAAGTTAATAGTAATATATCTTTTCAAACTATGGAGTGTTAAAAATAATTTTACATTATTTGATAATCGAATTTATATATTTTTACTCAAATAGTCACAAAATATTTTCAATTCAATATACTTTTATAAATAAGTATAAACTATGTGATAATCTTGTAAAATATATAAGAAATAAAAGTGTGAATACAAGTGATATAAAATTTATAAATAAAAATATATACTTTTTTTGTGAAGAATAAAAACATATACTTATATATAAGTTTGGTTTGTTTACATTAACTTTCAAAATTAATTCTAAAAACATATACTTTTTTCAATTTATTCATTTTCAGTTTTTGAATTTTGTTTCAGTTTTTATTTAGATAAGATCAGTTTGTCATCAAGAATCTAATGTAAAAATTACTCCAATGAATAAAGATCTTGGAAATTAATTCCGTAACTTTCAATTAGGAGCATATCTTACTTTTAACAAAAAATAGATATATTTGATAATAATTTTTATTATATTAATTAAATTTTGTGTGTATTCTTGTAAATAAGATAAAGAAATGCTAATAACATACTTTTAAAATATTTTTTTTATTGGTTAAAATTATAAATTAAGATAAAATGTGAGACTTACAAAAATTTATAATTTTTAATAAATTTCAACTGATAAATAAAGTAGAGTAAATAAAAATAGTTTTCCTAGCATTTCTCTTAAATGTATATCTCTGTTGTTTTATTTTTTTTTTTTATCAAATTTCTCTTGTTTTATTATTCTCTATAAAAAGGTAATTAAAAAATAGAGGAATTGAAATAAACACCGGTCAAAAAAAAAAAAACCGTATGAGGAAGGAAGGCTTTTAGCATTGGACTCAGATTTACAATGTAGAATTTGTTGGAACTTAGGAACCACAAACTTGAACATGATTTTTAACTTTAATGTAACACACATCAGTTACACCTCGAACTCATACACCTTTACAATAATAATTATACAAGAGTAACTTCTATCAAGCACCACCATTACCATCCAATCCAATTTATCTTTTTAACCCCTTTTGAGAGCCACAGAGGACACCACAATCAAGCAAATTAAGAGAAATGCTGCAACGAAAGAAGCCACCACAGCCTCACTGGTAACCTGACAGAAGTCAGTGAACTGCTGACAAATGGCTATCCAATTTGCATCTTGGCTCCCATTGTGAGCCAAGTATACAACAGCTGCAGCAGATGAAGCAGCTGCCATCACTAAAGCCATCATTAACTGCAACATGTAGTTTCTAGTAAATATTAAAGTGAAGTAATTGTTTGAACTTTGAACAAAACATGTTGGTCAATAATTCAAGCTTACTATGTCTAGGATCACAAGTAGAAGCCTTGGCCCTACTGTGTAAGGCCGAACAATGCAGACAATTGAAAATGGCAAGGAGAGGATGAGGAATCCACCTGCTGCTCCATTTGCAAACACAAAAAACCTGCATGTAAAGACCTAAATAAAAGAATGATCTTTATATCTAATAAGTGTAACTATTTGTGAGCTCTTTTTTGTATATGTGTGTTAGAAAAGTGGTATACATATAGTAACATAGCATTAGCACTAGCACTATAGAAGAGAAAATGTTTTGTGATATCCAAAATTGGACGCAATCTTTATTATGGAACATAAACTTACTGGAACATTGGAAAATCATCCCATTGAGCATGAAACTGAAAGAACTGCGTGAAGAATGGAAGTATCTGTTCACTGTTCCCCATGATGGCAGCAGCACCAAGAGCAGAACCAATGGCTCCGAGCCTAATGATGAAATCAAGGATTGCAACACCCTTTTTCCATCCACCTCTTGGGAGTGGGGTAGCTTTTGTGGAAACTACAGTTGCAGAAGGTGGCGCAGCATCAGCAAAAGCTTTCACTTTTCCATTGCTCCTGGTCCTCCTCGATTCTGGGCTGCTGGTGGCTGCTGGTGCCTCACCCTCTTTCCCTGAGTCCATCACAACGGGCTATTGCAGTTCTTTTGTAGTATGTAATGTTGAAATTGTTACAGGTGTATATATAGAGGATGCATAATGGTTGAGCCATTTAATTAACAGGGTTGGTTAGTGAAGATGCTCTATGTTTCTGTGAAGTCTGATTCTCATAAGGTTTGTAATGAAGTTGTTAAGAACTTACTTGCTCCACATAGTACCAAAAGCACTTTTCCTTGATTCTGTAATGTTCTCTCCCAAGAATGTGACAAAATCGCTAACTAAACTATCGAATGATGATAAACCAATAAATAACTATACTTGTGAATTATTTATTTATTTGTATATTATATATCTCAATTTTGTGCAGGGGTTGGATAAGTAGTGCAATACAAACGAAAACAAAATAGGCAGGTCGCATGATTCAAGCCAAAAACAAACACCATAAAAAACCAAGTACATATGAAGGGGTTTGGTGGGACTTGGACACGCAGATTGTGTCATGTTTTTGGGTCATACATAAAAATTAATCAGTCGAAAATTTATAATTTGCATCTAGGCCTAGTAGTTAAAAGCACTATAATCCATTCTTAAAATTATCATAAATTTATAACATTTTCTTGTGTAAGACACTGCAGGTTTTAGCTTACATCAATTAAAAATAAAAATGTCAGCTATTGGCAATGTCAGTTCATATAAACCTTTTCATATTTATCAGTACACCGACGTCTCGAAGCTAAAAGGATCACAAGAAAAAAGTGAAGATAAATAACAAGAAGAAGGATACAATAAAAAATAAACAGTTCATTTTGTTTACAGCACAAACAAATTTTTTATTCACCTCATTTATTAAAATGTGTCAATCGGCACAAAAAAGTAAAAAATTTCCTCCCAGTTTACAAGCTGCAATCGCACAGTTAACCTTATACTACATTACATCCTTGAAAATTGCTATGGTGGAAAGAATGACGAACACCCAAACGGTATTTTCTATTCGTGCTATCAAAGAAACATGAAATTTTGGACACTATCTTCCAAACAACAAATGGTTACGACCTTAACGATAAATATAACAAAAATTGAGTATCATGTGAACTAATAATTGTGTTCTATATCTTCAGTTTCCACCCTCGGGCAGCAAGCGCTTCATGAACCCGTTTAGCTGCATCAGAAGTGTCATCAAGGGGTGGATAACTCCAATTTTCCGATATCTGAAAATTTCAGGAAATATATACTGATTAAAACATGGATACTTGACAGCACAAGATATATAATTCCAAGAAAAACGTCCATCAACAATTCGAAATATTAATTTCAGTCCATGTACTTGATGAGTAAGTAGGAATCCAACTTACATCCTCAGACCCTGTAAAAGGCCGAACAACTCCTCGTTCTCTCAATGATTTGTGGAATTCTGTGAACTTCCATCTGCAACGCTCAGCTCCCATAATATACACAGGCTTCCTGTGGGAGGAACAAAACTGATTTCTTAAAAACAAATATCAGATAAAAAAAATTACATGTATCAATCTACAACAATAGCAACAACAAAATCATATAGAATCAGGTACAAATCAAGAAGCATCAGTGGACTCTATAAATACTAAATTTCAGTAAAATCATTTAAAGATCAGAGTGGGGAGAATCTAATCATAGAAATATTTCTGACAGACATACCCAGTGCTGCAAGCTTCACTTATCATGCTAACTGAATCTGCTGTGACAACAAATGCATCGGCCCAAGCTAGATGCCCCATTTGTGGGTTTGGTTCTGAAAATTGTGTTAGTGACATGGATTAACCACATTCTGACTGTTAAAACAAATTTAACAAATCTGATTAAATAATCTATTCTAAACCTGGATAAATATTTACCTTGCCCATCCCAAATATAAACTTTTGGATTATTTCCAAGTTCTTTGACTATAATATTCGATAACTGTTTAAAAGACAAATAAAGGAAACAATAAGTGTGTCAGAGATGAAAAAAATTCGCTCAATAATACCAGCTTAAGAAACTTCATGGTATGATATACCTTTTGTGGAGTCCTATCTGAAAAGGATATTCTTACACTCCCACAACTACCAAGAACACTGAGCAAACATGTTGCTAACTGCTTTGCAAGGTCGACACCATACCGACAGTTTCCTGTATATATAATGGAAATTAGGTGAATAAGTATATCTTTTGACCAGTGAAGTTACCAAACATAAATCCTTATCCTCATTGCTAATACTAACAATTAGGCCAGTTAAAACTTCAAACTTTTGTTGCCCCCCCCCCCCCCCCCCCCCAAGTGTGCAATACTAACATTGCTAATTATTAAATTCATGAGAAAGTTTATGTATAGAAAAAAAATCATGAGTACTGCAATTCTGACCCAGGGCCATTACTCTACATGAAGTTTAGTCTTCTTTTAAACCATTGCTACAGCACAGTAAAATGTATATTGCAATGTCAGCCCACTGTCTGCAAAGCCTTCATATGGTTTCTACTTTCTAATGATGTACTCTGTCTTCCCTCTGCTGATTCCCCTAATTCCCAAAGATTTTTTTATAAGAATCTTAGGAGAACCACATCACAAAAGTTAGCCATTGTAGTTGGAGAGCCCAAGGTCTTATAAACCCCACATTAGAATCCCATACTTCCAATGCGAGACTAAGTCCCATACCTTGCAATTGGATCATAAGCATTATCCTTTTTTTCTTCTGAGGGTATACTGTTAGTCCTTCTTTTTCACAACCTTTACAATTTTAATGCATCCCAGTGTTTCACTTACAATGATATAAAGATTTATCCCAAAGAAGACATTGGAATTTAACCACAGGAAAACTGAGAAATAATTAAGAAACATGACTAGGATAAGTATAATAGAAATTACTTGTTGGTCCTCCAATGTTGACCACGAGCAATGGCCTTGGAACATTTGCAAACACATCTTGCCATGTAATGGCAGCACTGCGAAGTGAAGCAAAATCTATTCGAT
The DNA here is from genome assembly GCF_000004515.6 of Glycine max. Taxonomy (NCBI): domain Eukaryota; kingdom Viridiplantae; phylum Streptophyta; class Magnoliopsida; order Fabales; family Fabaceae; genus Glycine; species Glycine max. Next base: position 36,188,391 of record NC_038248.2, on the reverse strand, counting down.
GTAAGGCTCCCAATGTCAGAACCTAATATAAATTATCACATACAATCCTCAGCAATAGACAATAGCCAACATCAAACTAAAACCACATTATCTCCAGTACAGTAAAATCTAATGCAGTCACATAATATGCTGCACATTACACATACCACATGACTATCTGGAGGTTCGCGTGGAGTTATCCACCTTCTAAGAAACTTAGGAACCTGCTTCTGTCCTTCTGGAGTCAAAGGATAATAATCATGATGAGGTGTAATTACCATGTCAAACCTATTCAAATGAGACCTTGGATGTTGTATCTGTCCAGAAGGGGAAAATAATAGTCAAAGTTACAAATTGAAGCCAATGCTTAAATGAAGCAATAAACACCACAGTAGTATAGAAATGCAATAAGTTACCACACCGCATACAGTACAAATTGAGACTGAATGACTGATACAACATAGATAATCTACTATTTCTTAGGAACAAGCACATAGTTTTATATATTTTCATTGGATAAATTAAGAGTTAAAAACGTCTGGCTCAGCTAAGCATCTTAAAATTATTTGCCTAAAAATATTGGAAAGACATTAAAACAAACAGTAACATGCAAAAAAAATTAAGCAAAAGAAATACAAGCTCTAGACATTGGGGAAAAGGAGTATTGAAGAAGCATAGAATCTTCTCAATCTCCTATCAAGACTCAAGAGTCAAGACCATGCCATGGAATCCAAGAGCTGTACTAGCATAACAGCTGAAATACAAACTGAAAATTCCCAAGCCAAGAAAGTAGGTTGCTACTCCTATTTTGGAATGCAATTGCAACACCAACATTTGTCAACCACATGCTGAGTTTCACTCTTGGTGAACTTTTAAGGCACTGAACAATGAACACATTTCTTTACTTTATATTGCAGGTTCAAATCAAACAAAAAACCACTAAACCATAGCAGTCACACGTTTATCAAAGAAGCAAAACCTAGGATAAGTAAGAACACATATAGCACAGTTTGAATTGAATCACGTTGCTTATCTGCACAAAAACACCACCGCCCAGACTTTACAAGCTATCACAGCAAAGGTGAACAAAATCAATCACAGCATAAAATGCAAGTGCATACCTGAACAACAAAAACAAGGTCAGGAGCTAAACGTTTTATGGAACTCGCAACAGAAATGGTGTCTCTTCCAGATGCAACCACCAATAACGGTCCCTCCCTGGACAAAAAAAAAAAAATCAAAATATCAATTAGATTCAAATTACTTTTCATAACACATCATATTATAGTTAAAAGAAATGGAATAGAAATTGACTTTTCACAAGTTTCGCGAGCCAAATTGACTATGTGATTGGCATCAGCTTCGAGAATAGAGGACAAGCCGTTAGGGTGGGAAGTGAGGGGCAGGTAGTGAGATTTGGAGGAGAAGGCGCGGAACATGGAAATTAGGTAATGAAATTTTCGATGGACAGAGAGGGGAAGCCAATGGAGCCAATCGTTGATTCCACCTCTCGGCCTCGTAACGCGCTGTAACAAAGAGATGATGAATCAGTGTATATATAGAGAGAGAGAGAGAGAGTTTAAAAAGAAAAATAAATAGCGTGCGTATGCGTACGTAGAGGAGGTGGTTGTGGGAGAGGCCAAGGGCGCGGAGCAAACCGATGCTGTGATTCTCGGAGGAGGGGAAGCCGTTGCCGATGACGACGGCGCGGCGGACGAGGGTGTGGACGCCGGATTCGAAGATGTCCGGAGTGCCACGCGCCGCCGTGGGGCTTGGCGGCTCCGGGAGCTGGATTGGCTTCATTCGCATGGCTTCGAACTTTGAACTTGGAAGGAAGTGACCTCAATGCCCTCAATCAAGGATCCATAGGAAAAGGAGGACACGGAAGCTGCAGTTTCGTGCAAGTCACTTCTCGACACTATTCAATTTTTCACTTTCACGGTTCCGCTTAGTGGTATTTTCGTAACTCGCTTCTTAGCCTCGATGCAAAATATGCAGGACAATATAATGTACTAGTATGAAAAATCAAATTCAAAATAAAATGTGTTAACGTTCTTTAGTAATTATGAAGTACTAATTAAGAAGCAATTTCTAAGAATAAGTTTTTTTTTCTTCCGGTCTTTATATTAATTTTAAATTTTAAATACTCTCGTTATTAGGTTTAAATTTTTATCTAAAGTATTTATTTTTAAAATCCCAAACTAATAATAAAGATTTAAAATTGGAGACATGTTGTCATGTTGAGAATTGTTTAGAAAATGAATACATATCTTTACAATTTTATTTATATTAAAATATAATAAAAGATAACATATATTTTTCCTTTGAGAAATAAACTACTATAATTTTTAAATCATAAAAAAGGATATTGTAATGTAAATATGTCTCTCATATTATAAAATACATCTTATGTTTCTTTTTATCTTAGAACATTTCTAATATAATTAATTGAATTTGCATAACCCTATTATTTATAATTTTTATATGATTTTCATTATGATATACCATTTTTTAATATTTAAATAGATCATAATATTTCAAACAACTTGTCACTGACTTTTGATCAAGAGATTCTAAATTTATCAAAAAATATAATTATTTTTACAACTTTAATAACTTGGACTATTAATTTTTTCGTTCTCCTAAACACAAGATCTTCATAATAGAAATTTATGAAACTAATTTCTTGAAAAACTAGAGTACTAACTCTAAGGACAATTTCTAAATTCACTATTAGGGCTCTATTTACATAGCAAGAAATTGAACCTCTTTCGTAGTACATAAAAGGCCTAAACTACTTGTGCCACAATTTATCGTTTTAATTAACTGTTACTTATTCAAGTAATTGTTTGTTATATGCACCGGTGACTTTAGCTAGTTCAGTGGTATAAGTGCATGTTTGGTGGCACTTTGCCATAAACTCACGTCAATTCAAGAATTTTATATATAACTTCGCTAATTGACGCAAAACCAAACACACATAGTAACATGTTATCATTGTCTATCTGTTAAAGCAGCTTATGTTCTCTTAACTAACTAGTTTCTGTTTGGTTTAATTTTTTTCACTTGAAAGTCACTAGTTTTTAATTTTAGACATCTTTATTTTCATACAACTAAATCAAATTAGAATCATTAGCTCACTCATTAGTCATTACGCATACACAAACGACAAAAGTGCATAAGGAGTGGAACTCTATGGAAGAGTGGCTCTGAGTCTGAGATCAGCCTAAAACTATATAGCCAGGGGAGACAAAAGTGCACAAGGAGTGGATGTCTATTTCACATTCAACTCAACTGAATTAATTTTTTATTAGCAGCCTAATTATCAAATATATATAGCAATGATAACTCGACAAATCAACATGCAAGTTCAACCAATGAAAACAAAACTTGTACACGCATTTCACAACCTTGCATCATCATCCAATGTACTCCAAAGCGATATTGCCCATCATCTTAGCCAATGGAACATGACACTTTGTGAGAATATCAAACCTAGATGGATTTGAGGCATGTCCAAACAGTGATATGCTTAACCAAACAAGCTCATTCAAAGTCAACCTCGAAGAGAGGAACCCTTGCCAATAATAAGGTTTCAAGTCAAAAAATGCATCAAAGAAACTCCTGTTTCCATTCAAGTCAACCTTCAAGAGAGTCTCCATTCCATAAGAGTAAAATTCCCTGACTAGCCTGTTCTCAATTGGCCACATGCTATTCAAAACTTTACCAGAAAGCTGTTTTCCTCTGATCATTCTGGTGGAACCAAGGCACTCAGCTATAGCAAAAGCCACAACTGGAGCCACAGCCATTGTTCTAGCCACCATGTACCCTGTGGAAGGGTGTACTACCCCAGAAGTGCTACCAATAGCCATCACTTCTTGGGGGGTCCTTGGAAGAGGTCCTCCCATTGGAATCAAACACTTCTCATCCTACAAAACCCTCTTCACTCTAATCCCTAAGTGCCTTAGCCTTGCAACCATCCTCCTCTTCACTTCCATGTAATACAACACTGGACGGCTCACAAGGGAAGTCTCTTCAAGAAATATCAAATTAGAACTAAATGGCATTGCATAGAGGAAAGTAGGGAACCTTGAACTACTAGCTCTCAAGTAGGGCTCATTCCCCAAATGAGAATCCCTCCAATCCACCAAAACCATCTTGTCCAAATCAAAAGGGTGATCATCCACTTCAGCCAAAACACTATGAGCAATCTGAAAACCATGGTTTTTCACCTTGTCATATGCTACAAAACTACTACCAAATCCACTAACATCAACAACCAAACTCCCCTTCAATTCCACCCATCGTCACACAAAACTTTAGACTCAAACTCTTGGTGCTCAACTTGCCACACCTTTGCCTTGTGAAACCTAACCCCATTGGAGACACACCCTTCAACCAATCTCTCCTTCAGTTTCCTCCTACTAACCCTCCCATAACACCGACCAAATACTTGGACTTGCCATCATTCACATAAACAAAAGCCATGGGCCATGTTTTGTCTAAGCAATCCTCGAGACCAGGACTCTCAAACTCATCTCTCCACACACCATAGTTGTTTGGTCACACATGAAGAGGCTCAGGATCAACACAACAAACCTTAACTCCATAGAGGGACACTTGCTCCGCGAGCCTTGTGCCTGCAGGGTCAGCACCAATGATGATCACATCAAAATGAGCACGGTCAGAACTCAGAAGGGTGACACCATGGAAGGTCAAAATTTAAGGCTTCAGGTTTGTTCTCGGGTTTCAAGTCAAGGAAGTTTCCGAACTTGCTGGTGCTGTGGACCCTCTTGCCGCCTCTGATGAGTTTTCTTGATACTGTGTGATGGGTTTGAGGAAGAGGGAATGGAGGGGTGAGGGGTTGGTGAGGCTTGATCAACAGAGGCGGTGCGGGAAAATAACATGAAATAGTGCCCCATTTTTTGCGGTGATTTTCTGATTTGAGTGATGGAGAAAAGTACAAGGAAATTGTGCAGAAACGAGGAAGGTGATTTGTTGTGTTGTCTATAATAGAGTTTGGTAATTGGCAGATACATGTAGACAAATAGGATTCGGGAAGTGACACACCCAACCCGATGCCTTTTCCCACCCCTCTGGCCATATTTATTTCTCATTTATTTAATATATAACATTAAATATTACTTTTGTGGTCTCGATTATAAATATATATATATATTACACTTATTTATGAAATAATTTAACTTTATTAAATTATGTTATTTTTAATTAAAAATATTTTTTTAAAAAAGTGTCTCTCATTAAAATGTAATATCAAGAGTAAAAAAAGCTTTTAAACTTATTAAAATAAATAATATTTTAAGGATAATCAAATATCATTCCATTGAGATTTATTTATATTTAAGAGAAAAAATATTATTAATATTCAAATGAAATATTCACTCAGGCATTTAACATACAATGAGTTTTTAATATGGATATATATATTCCTCCGTATTATGACCGTCTTAGGTTCTTATTAATAAAAGCTAATGAAATAAAATGATAAAAAAAATAGGAATTTTACTGAATTAATCTTATCAATATTATATTAAAAAGTTTAAATGACACTTGTTTACGAAGGATAGTAATGAAAAAAAAATCAATTTTATAAAAAGTTTAAATGACCTTTAGTTTAGATGCTTGCACTTCACACCAATGTTTTTAAAAATTAGATTGGACCCATTGAATCGGGAATAGATTTATTCAGATACTAAAAAAAAATTGAATCATTTCATAACCGGTCAAATAGGTCCTTTTCAATTTCAATTTTTTATTTAATTTAAAATATCTTAAAGATAAATAAATACATACTTAAATATTTCACATAAGTATTAATTATTTTATCAATTATTATTAGTTCTTTTTAGGAAACATGTAATTTAATAATTTATGTTAATTTATAATTTTTTAGATCCTAATTTTTATAATATATATTAGTTTATTATTTAAAATATTATATATTATTAAAAAATATAAAATTGATTCAAATACGATTGAACCATTGAACTTTAAATCACCCTCTTCACTAGTTTAATCATGGTCCAATTTTAAAAACCTTGTTTCACACAAGTTCAACCCAAACCTTGAAAACAAAATAGTTATCCATATAATAGAACAACTCAAATACTTTCAATTATTTGAGAAGGCTTCAAACACTCCTTTATCATTCATATAAGCTCAATTGGAGTTGAAATTCTACAATCTTGATTAGAGGGAAAAAAAAGAAGCTATAATAGTCAAGCTAAAGCATAATGTCCTGAATAGATAATTAATTAGATGTGAAATAGAGTTACCTAACATGGACCAAACGAGTTGAGCCCAATCTGGTGTGACAAAGAAGTGGCTCAAACAGTGGACCTTCCAGAAATTCTGAGTAGGTTTGAGCAAGAGAGAAATATTTCCTTCCTTAGGGATAATTTGGTTGTGTAGAATGAAAGAAAATTGAAAAAAAAAATAAAGTAATGCGATGCAAGTGTGAGATTTACACTGTTTATTGAAAATTTCTCCTTAAATAATATTTTTTTTAACCAAATTATCCCTTAAGGTCTCAAAGGTTACCTGTACGTTGTAACTGTTGTTGAACTTGGGTATAGTGGGAAACGAGGCTGAAGACTATTTTAATTTTTAAATAACAAGTTAGCTATCCTGTTTTGCTCAAGTGATCAGGGCATTGGGTTATAATCATTATAAAAACATTTTTTTATATAATATGTTTTTTCACTCTCTTTTCTATTCAACCAAACAAGTAGAGAAAAATTCTCACTTTTTTCCTTCTTATTTTTATTCATCCAAACAACATTTTTTCTTTATTTCTCCTTTATTTCTTTCTTATTGTCTTATTCCTCTCCTAATCCAAACAAGAGTGATTTTGGCACAAGAAACTTCCCACTAGCAAACAACTATACACAAATAGGAATAGTGATAGCATAACTCTTTGAGCTTATCACAAAGACAAAGGATATATGGAGGTTTAATATCACCCACAAAATGTGGAACATGTTTTGAGAAATTTGCATGGACTTCCACCTCTTGCTAGATACTTTGTAAGCACAAATCACAAGTTGATATGTAAACTAGTAAGTCAAGGTTATCCTACACAATGTGAGACTTTACCTTTTGTAATATCTATCAAAACTACAACAATTCTATCGTCACTAAAGATCCACAACCCTTAGACTAGCTATCAAAGAGAACATTAACCCCTAACATTTAGTAAAAGTTGAAAATGACTTTGAAGGACCTTTATTTGCACTATAACAAAGTTTTAGAGTTGATGAATCGAGACAAACAATATTGAAAGAGAAGTGTTATAATATTCAAATTTCTTTCACTACTCTTCTAATCAAAATGCAGAATTGTCAAATTGTCACTAATTAGTATTCCTTTCGTGTTCCTAAGTTGTTTTGCATAGACCAATAAAAAATAAAAAATAGATGAAAGAGCATAGTAATTTTATAAAATTAAGAGTAAATATCCAAATTGGTCCCTGAGAGTGTGAAACACTGATAGTTAAGTCCCTGAGAGATAAAAATAAAATAAAATTTAGTCACTGAAAGTTCAAAAAGTACAAAAAATTCATTCAATCTGTTAACGTTAATGAAGTCGCCTATATGACATTTGACTTGGCTATGTGACACTCCATGTATGCAAACAGATAGCCACATTTTTTGATGAATGGAAAAGACCAATTTGTCACCATATTCTTTTTTTTTCTCTTTGTCTTTCCTAGATTACCCATTCCCCTTTTACTGAATCGCAATCCCAAACCTAGTCACGTCGCACATGTACCTTATGGTCTCATCCATCACTGCCACTAAGGAAGAAGAGCATTCTTGCTCACCTGCATGTCAGAGTAGCATCCGATGATAGCAAGTAGCAATTCTTGATAAGAAGCGGCACACCTTTGAGGTCATGTTGCAACCGTGTCGTGATGAGAGGATCCCATGATTTTGGTATACAATAAATCCAGTAAAGAGGAAAGCACTTTTGGTGAAGCGGCGATGGTGGTTGGAAGAGAAGCAACGATGATGTCGGTAGGGTGAAGAAAAAGAAGCAACCAGAGACAAATCTAGAAAACAAAAGACAAAAAAGGTGTCCAGTATAAATCTTAAGGGTTCCTGAGATTAACAATTATAGGAAACCAGTAAAATCTTGAAATATATGATTCTTACAAGTAATAGATAAACAATGTGTATCTTTCTCCGTAGAGAGACTTCTCTCAGGTGCGCTTGATTTCTTAAAAGATAAGAGAAACAAGATTTCACTTCCTTAGACTATTCTTTCTATCTCTCTACATTAGTGATGATTAGGGGTTTTGAGATAATTCTTTAATGTCAAGAACGAGACCTTATTTCACGTTAGTATATATTAACCCCTTTATAACCATTATTCTCTCTCTATCTCTCACACACATAGATAACAAATTAGTCCATCAAATTTTGGCTCACAAATAAGTCTATTCTACCCATCTATCCCAATTGCATAGCTGACCAAGCAACATGGACGTGTAGATTTGTCATGACAATTTGGTCTAAAAGCATCACGTAAGAAAAAGTGTGAGAGTTAACGGTAGAGTTAATAGCATAACTACACACTTTTTTAACATTATGGACAATTCAATTTTCGAAGTGTCAGTGCTTGATCCTTCCAAAGACTAAAATGAGTATTTGTCCAAAAATTAAGCTTATATCATCATTAATTTATTTATAAATTTTGTTCTTTATCATGAATATTATAAGGGATATAAGTGGAAAAAGTAATTAATGTTATACTAAAAAATTAAAATAACAATTATTTTAGAACATATTTTTTCTTTTACACAATAATTATAATGAGACCAAAAAAGTAAACATTATTGCCAATATTTTTCTTCTAACAAATGGAATGAATGGATTTTGATACACAGTGAACTAAACCTTTGGCACTGTGAACCAATTGGAACAACAATAAACAAAGCCAGAATTCATGTCAGCAATCGAAATCACGAAAGAAGAGAAAGAGAACAATAAGGACTCACTTCCGAGTGTGAAGTGAGCAAAAGCTAGAGTCAATCTCCGCCTGCAGCTTCTCTAGTTTCCGACAAAGCACAGTGCCTGTGTTGCCAGTGACAACTTTGAACTTTGCCACTTATGCTACAAAATAGAGAAACAATTCCGTCCAATAAGTATTAATTAGGTCATCTATGTCCTAGCCATCCCATCCATTTTCTTACTTTTTATTATTTGGCTTAATTGCAAAAATAGTTCTCATATTTATTCCAACTCACTAAATCGGTCCCCTTATATTTTAATTCACCATCAAAGTCCTTTTTTTCTCCAAATTGGCTATTTGAGCCCCCATGGTTACAATTGAACGTTGACGGTTAACAAAAAAAACGTTAACGGTCACGTGTCATTGTCTAATTGGACATTAAACTGTTGTACGTAAATTAACCCTCATTGGTAATTTTTCTTTGTAACCTTCACTTTACCTTAAAATTTACCTCAACGTCGTAGACCCAAAAGTTTCTTCCTCTCACTGTAACCCATCGTAAGCTTATCCCTTTCATTATCCCCAAATCCCTAACTTTTAATTTTCCCAAAATCCCTCTTCTTCATGGGCTATCCATTAATAGGAGCAGCAAGCATGATTACTATCACAAAATTTATGAGGTCAAATCAAATGAAAATTTCTGGAAACACCAACCCAAACATACGATGAAAAAACAACATCGAATCAAATGGGATCATCATTGCACATACCAATTACAAATTGATCCAAACCTCACAATGGTGCTTAAAGAAATTTACAAAGAAAAGGAAACAAAATGGAAAAAAAAGTATAAAAAAAAAAAATAGGGAATAAGGAAAATGGCGCTACCTTTAACCGTGATGCATCTAGTGATACAAATAAATCCACACTTCACAACCCAGTAAATAAGGAAATTTGAAAAACAAGAAAAAGCCTCAACAATTTCTACCTCCAGCTTCCAGCGTTGCTTCTTTAACTACCATCTCTTGTCACAACACCGTTCAACAAAAAAAATTACAAACTTGTTTCCAAACCATAGAAAACATGACGAGATCCAAAAGAGAGAAATAATAAATAAACAGAAAAAGGTTTAGGAAACCTAAGATTGAAAGAGCAATAAGACCCAAAATTGGAACAAAGTTGAAAAGCACACAGATCTTAGGGAAAGAACAACAAATATGAGAAGGTATCGTTTAAGGGGTCCAGGTAGAGGGATAAGATTACGGGGTCTTGGGGTTGCCTGAGGTAATTGCCAATGAAGGTTAATTTTCATACACCATTTTAGTGTCCAATAAGATATTAACACATGACAATCAACGTTTTCCCTTAACAATCAACATCTAATTTTAGTCATGGGGACTCAAATAATCAATTTGAAAAAAGAAAAGGGGACTCTAATGATGAATTAAAATATAGGAGGATCGACTTAGTAAGTTGGTATAAACAGGGAGACTGTTTTTGTAATTAAGCCTTATTATTTTGAGTTATATTAGATGAATTTCATAAATAATCTTATTTTCTTATATTTTATTATTATTTCATAAAAATAGATACACATAATATATATATATATTTTTATTTTAAAAATTATATATTTTTTATCTTAACCATCCAATTTATCTGGAAAGAAATCTTGACTAATATGTAGTGTGAAAGGTAAGTAAAGTCTTTCCAATGATTATTTCTATTAAGGATCAAACTCTGATAGTATTCAAATAATTCTATTTTAACTTTAACACATTAATATTTGTATTCAATTAGTTGATTTAAAAAATTATTTTTTAATCCTTATATTTTCATTATAATTTTAATTTTTATACTTTTCAATTTAATAAATTTATTTTCTAACTTTTAAAAATATGTAAATTTAATTCCTCTTCATATTTAAATAGAATATTTAGTACCATTTTTTTAGCGTCACAGAGAGTTGGGTAAAAGACTAATAAGTTCACATATTTAGAGAACTAAATTCATTAATTAAAAAGTATAGAAATCAAAATCAATTTTATAAAAAAAAAAATATAAGAACTAGGAGGTAATGATTCTTATTAAGAAGCGGTCTTCTGAAGCATGTTTTCCAATAGCATGGAGATGACCTCATCGCCTCACCATCTCTCTAGTTTCTAAAGTCAAAGAAATTTAAATGCTAATATTATATTCATCACTTTAATTTCTTAATTCTTAGTTTAGAAACTAATAAATAAGGGTGACAATGGATATGGTCTATTTGGGTGATGCATATCAATATTGTCATTATTGTGTTTCAAGGTGTTACTTTTAATTTCACATTGGTGTCTCGGACTTGATAAAAGGTAGAGCTAGACTAGGTGCAAGGCTAAGAGGAACAAAGTTTAATTTCCTTTTCTGATCAGGGTTGTGATCCTTTGGCTTGTCCATTTTTTTCTTTTCTACCTAGTTTAAAAAATCGGTTTACGCGACGTTACCAACTTTAAGATATAAAATTTCTTCGTGACTTGTATACTTGTTTTTATTTGTAATATAAGTAGAGTCTAGTTATAATAAAAATTAACCACTTTGTTGCCAATATTCACAGCCAACAAATGAGCTCTATTTGCGAATTTCTCAATTCTTACACTTTTTATTAAATCATTTATTAGTTGATTAATTTCTGTACACATTCCACGCATATGTTATCTTATAGAACAAAATATAAAAAAATTTGCAGCTTTTTAAAAAACAATGCGCTAATATGAATAATAGAACATGCATTTCAAAATCTCTGCCAAAGTTTGCATTTCCTCTCTCATCCCTTTCCCACATGTAGGAAACCCACTGGGAAATTGACCAAAATTTCAATACATCAATATGAAAACGTAAGATCGGTTGACTGGTACCTGGATTCCACTGAAATATGAACCCGCTCAACCATGCTATTTGAAAATCTTATCAAAACATTCAATTATTTGAACCGATTGAAGAGACAGCACTATTTTTTTAGTTTTGATCCAAATTGAATACCTGAAACTCTGGAACCATACAAGCCATGTAAAATCTGTCTTGAAATGGTCTATTTTTTCCACAACAGATATGAGCGAACTCGATAGAATGTGAACAAAAAAAAAAACATTTACGTAGACATCATTGAATTCATAAGCAAATAGTAGATTGATTAATTTCATTTGAATTCCTAAACAAGAAAGAAAATTTCTAGGGTTGAAAAGGAGATTGATTATCGTTACAAGACAACAAGTCACAAAAACAAAATTACAAGATCCACACCACCTTCCTTTTTATGCTTGGATCTTATTCCCAACTTATTTTCCCGGGGAAAACCAATCCTATGTTAAACAACAAATACTAATGATTATGTTACATTACATGGCCCTTCGAGGTGAAGGAAATCGAACCAAACTACGCCTACAACTTATATGATTAATTTAATTGAAACGACGTTATTCAATTAAGAAAGTCTTGCTAGGTTTGAGCATGTTCTTGACTTTTGGGTCATGGCCAATCAAGTTGTTCCCATTCCCAAAGTGGTTCCTCAACCCTATTACTTGCATTCCAATTTGTTCCACTTGACCCTGCTCCAGCATCTGTGACATGAGCATCACCACCAGAGTGGGAAGTATGAGAAGAACTTCTCTGTTGAGCTTGAGCACTTGTTGAAGCAGCACCTCTGTCCCCATCAACAACTCGTAGCTCAACTCTTGGCATATCCAGTGGGCGTCGATCAAACGATCGAAAGCTTCCCGATATCACATAAACACGACACAAGCTGAATTCGTGCCTCAACTGTTATACATAACAAAAACACAAACTATATTAGCACCAGAATTTGTGTGAAATATGCAACCAACAGCAGCAACTACCACTATACTACCAGATTGGCACGTTGGATATGCATTTTTTTTTAATCTTATTACTTTCATAATTCTCAATTTTGCAAACCTCTACTCTCCATTTTAGTCTATCAGCTAACTTAACATATAATATACAACAAAAACGTTGACGTGATAATATAGCATAATGTCACATTGTATTGCTAACGTGACAGTATTGTTAGATCGTCATGTCAGCATTTCCTGTCAAAATATCAAATATTAACTTAACACGTAGGCTAAAATTACGTAATTAAAATAGTGAAGTTCAAATTGACAAAAATAACATGAAAGGACCAAATTCGCGAAATTGAAAAGAAAAAATGGAATGAAGTTTTACTATAATAATGATGAGTATACCTTTGGAGGGGCAGTGTTGGATTGATCAGAGTGTTCAATGGCTTTATACTCATGCATCTTCCATTTGGTTTTCCTTCCGGTGGGAGCTTTCCCTTTGTAAAAGACCATGGTTTTCTTCATCCCAATGACTTTGTTGTCAGAAGAGTAAACATGGCCAGGGGAACCAGTGGCCTTCCAATAACCACTTGCTGTGGTTCTGTTGGGTCTGCCTCCTCTGGCCTCTCTCTCTTGTCTCGGTGAAAAGAAAAACCATTGCTCCGTGTCTCCACGACAAAGCTCCCCTGCAAGTGCTGATTACAACAAAACAAACCAAACCATTTTAGCAAAACTCATTTGGGTTTGAAACATACTAAAGAATGAGTGGTAACAACTAACAAAATTAAAGAATTAAAGTGGTATGCATGTAGTAGTACATGGAAGGTTCCATGGCTCTACGCCATTGATGTCAATGACTGGAATGACTCTGCTTGTGTCGTGTATTTGGCCTTCTAGCTGGTTGTGTAGATAGAAGAAAACTAATTCTTCTTCTGTTGGGTAGAATCGAAAACCTGGTGGGAGATCATCCATGTTTTTCTTTTATTTATTTTAGGCTAAGTTACCGTTTGCATATTTTCAAATAATGAGGTGAGATAGAATATATATGGAGAGGACAGAGGAACCAAAATGACATGTTAAGAGATGAGTGGGGCAGGGATATTTGCCGAGTGAAATGAGAAAAGTTATCGAGTAGGGATTGGGTACTGGTTAGAAACTTCCACGCGGTTGCAGGGGAAGGAAAACGTCTTTGTGCCCCAAAAAAGTGTTTCTCTTCCCCTTATGGGTATATTTTTCTGTTATCATTGTGGTTTTGTACCAATAAACATCCCCTTTTGAATTGGTCATCTCTCTCTCTCTCTCTTTCCTTTTTCTTGGTTTTGTTATGTAAGCCCAACCCATTTACAATTATAAATTTTTGTGTATCCTTATTTGCGAATTGTATTTGTCAATTCGCCGATGCTAGGTATCTGCTGGATCAGGGAATCTTGTTGTGGGTGGAACAAGTCTTAATTTTCATGTCTAATATTATTTATTTATTTATCTTGTACCATAGTGATGTCACCATAAGATACGTACCCAGGTGTCCTCTCCTATATAATTTCAGTTTCACAAGTAAACGATCAAATCATAGTTAATAGTTTAGGTAGTTGGCTCTTCTACATTAGTATAATAGAATTTATTATAATCGTTTATTTAGAATTTAATCAAATAAAATTTGATAATTTCACAATTTATTGTTATATTTTATTGAAAATATAATTTTTAGGATAAATAACCACTTTTGTTTCTGAATGTATAATTCCATAATAAATATGTTCCTGAAAGATGAAAATATAAAATTTATATTTTGAATGTATAATTCAAAATGTATATTTTATTAAAATACAAAATTTAGTTTCCAAAAGTGTAAAAAAGTACGATAAATATCTTTGGTTGTTAACTTTCGTCCGTCATGATTAATAAAATAATCTACATGGTATAGAGGGACAAATTTGTCACTGAAATGATTGTCAACATGATCATCTCTAATATGTCATTTAATATTTTTTTTTACTTTTTATCTTCTCACTCCGCTCACAAAATGTTTCCCTCAAGGATGAAAATATAAGATTTAGTCTCCGAAAGTGTGACAAATATATTTAGACGTTAATGATAGATTGTGACTAGTTATTATAATTTTGAAAAATTTATAATGATTGTGACAAAATTTTGGGAGAGTTATATCACACCAGTATATGTCTGTTTCCGTTATATAATTTTTAAGCTTCATCAACGATTGAGACATGTATAAAATATTATCAAATGGAAGTGAATTTTTATTGCTTTCATAAATTCTTCTTACTTTTCTTCAACTACAAAAAAAAAAATCAATACTTTGGTTGTTAACTCTGGAATAAATGCTATCAACACAAAAAAAAAATTTTTTTTACTGTAAAACGATAAGAAAATCATTATTTCTGTTTAATCAAATACTATTTATTTAATTTTTTTTAATAAATTTTTCATAATAAAGTATGAATGTCTATTAGTATATGCAATGACATAAAATTATAAATTATAATAAAAGTTTGTTGATTTTTAATTTTTTAAAATTATACACAATTATTTTTTTTTTGACTAATCACTTTAAAAATCATAACCTTAAAATAAATCAATCAAAAGGAGGTGAGTGTTTTTTACAAATTAAAAGTGTAATTGCAATTGTAGTTTTTTCTAAAAATTATTCATGGATCTAATTTAACTATAATGCTTTACAATAAACATTTTTTTTTACTTGAACCTTTCATTAACATGAGATCGTAAAAAAATATTTATAGTTTATAAAATGAGTATTCTTTTTTATTTTAGATTCAATTTAATTTACGAGTTTTAAAAAAAATTATCACAATCATTATAATTTTTTTTTCAAATTATAATAATTAGTCACAATTTACTACTAACTTTTGGATATATTTGTTGCACTTTTTATACTTTGGGAGATTAAATTTTGTATTTGCATCTTTCAGGTTGCATTTGTCAGCAAAGTAAGAAGACGAAAAGTAAAAAAAAAATTATATTACAAAGATGTCATTATGCTAACAATTAGAGATATCAAGTTGACAATCATTTCAAGGATAAATCTATCCCTCTGTGCGATGTATACTATTTTATTAAAAGTGATAGACGAAAGTTAACGGCCAAATATATTTGTTGTACTTTTTACACTTTAAGAGACTAAATTTTGTATTATCATCTTTCAAGGACACATTTGTCAACAAATTACATATTCAGGAATAAAAGTAACTATTTACCCTATAATTTATTATAATCGTTTATTTAAAATCAATCAAATAAAATTTGATAATTTCACAATTTATTGCTATATTTTATTGAAAATATATTTGCTTTTCTTATTTTAAAAAAAATGAATAAGTATGTATTTGATCGGCTAAAGTATCCCTTATTCTAGGGTGAATTATCTTTTGGGTGGTGGACTAGTTCATCATTAATATAGACAATTCGATATAATAATTTTTTAATCAACAGTCAGATCATTTTACAGGCTATCTATTGTTCTAGTTGATTTCAATTCATAATAATTGCAAATTTGCAATGTAATCCTTAAATATTGGGTAAAAAATGCAAAATCTTGAATGTACTTAAAAAAAAGCAAGGGGGGGGGGGGGGGAAGAGGTTATTGGAATTTAAAGTTAAAAATTAAATTAACGAATAATATTTCTAAAATAAATTTTGTGGCAAATTTAAAACCTAAATCTAATAAAGCAAAATCAAATACCATATTCACATGCAAGTCACAAGTCACCACCATATCTTAATCCCAAAATAAAATGCAAGCCAACACCCAACCCCCCATGGTGGCCTAAGGAGGAGCCGGAAAATGAGAAAAGCATTGTAAGCTCAATTCTACATTACAACTCCTAGTTTAGAGTTTAATTTTGATATTGTTAATATAGAAATTTTTATATTATAAATTGAAATAGAAACAATTTTTGTATATATATACTTCATATTTAAAATATTTTTTTATAAAGTCGATATTTTTTTTATAATATAATAATTTAGAAGTAAATCTCAATGTAAACAAATACTTACAATGTTATTGTATTTTAATTGAATTCATATACTAATATAATTTTAATTAGGACTCAAAATTCCAACTGACGCACGTGCTATGTGAAAGCAAGACCAGTGAACATAACTTGAAATCCTCTAACTCATTCATTTTGGATATTTTGGCGACTAAATCAACTTGAGTGCCCCCACTCCACAAAATATAACATTAAGGTATTCCCTTCTTGCTCTGGCAAACCGCACTAGAGGGCAGACCATTATGCTTAGAAAAATGGAGTCTATGAAATTTGCTAAGCTCATCAAAAACAAATATCTCCTACAGGCTAATAAATGCTCCAAATTCTTTCATACTTTAATCAAGCGCAACAGACACAGCCGATTTATTGCTGCCATAAGGCTAGAGGATGGGCATAACACATCCTCCCAAGATGAAATTGCCCTTGCTTTTGTGAATCACTTTAGGAATTTGTTTAGTGCTCATGAGCTGACCCAAACTCCTTCCATTTCGATCTGCAACAGGGGTCCTAAGGTTCCCACTGATTGCTTTACGGTCTTACTTTGTCCTACTTCTAAGCAAGATGTTTGGAACGTTATTTCTGTGATGGATAACAATAAAGCTCCTGGGTCAGATGGTTTCAATGTTTTATTCTTCAAGAAGGCTTAAAATATCATTGGTGATGATATCTTTGCAGCGATTAATGAATTCTTTACAATTGGAAAAATTCTAAAACAGCTCAACCATGCTATTATTGAGCTTATTCCTAAGCATGATCAGGCCTCCCAGGTTAACCATTTTAGACCCATATCTTGTTATAATTTGTTATACAAGATTGTGTCTAAAATTCTGGCCAACCGCACAGCCCCAGTGCTTGAGACTATTATTGGGGAAACTCAAACTACTTTCATTAAGAACAGAAAGATGATGGACAACATCTTCCTAGTTCAAGAGATTTTGCGCAAATATGCCCGGAAAAGATTCTCTCCGAGATGCCTCCTAAAAATTGACTTGCATAAAGCTTATGATTCCATTTCCTGGGAATTCTTGGATTGGATGCTTAAGTCCATTGGCTTCCCAGCCCAGTTCTATACTTGGATCATGGAATGTGTTTCTTCCACTTCATTTAGTGTGGCAGTCAATGGATCTATTTATGGTCACTTCAAAGGGCAGCGGGGTCTTAGACAAGGGGATCCTCTATCCCCTTATCTGTTTGTGCTTTGTTTGGAGTACTTTTCCAGAGATATGAGCAGTCTCAAGGATGATGCCAATTTTAAATTTCATCCCAACTGTGCAGGTATTCAGCTATCTCATTTGGTTTTTGCAGATGATATTATGCTTCTATCTAGAGGAGATATCCTTTCTGTGTCAACTATGTTTGCCAAGCTTCAGCACTTCTGTTGGGTTTCAGGGCTTTCCATCAGCTCTGATAAATCTGCCATATACTCAGCTGGTATTGGGCCTCATGAGCTTTCTCATATTTAGCAGCTTACTGGATTTAGCTTGGATGACTTCTCTTTTAGATACTTGGTTGTTCCCCTTTTATCATCTAGATTAAATGTATGTCATTATGCTCCCTTGCTTTTCAAGATTACTAGCCTGATTCAGGGATGGGGCAAGAAGTCTTTATCTTATGCAGGTAAGTTAGAATTGATCAGAGCAGTTATTCAAGGAATTGTGAATTTCTGGATGAGGATTTTTCCTTTGCCGCAATCTGTTCTGGACCGGATCAACGCTTCGTGCCATAATTTTCTGTTGGGCAAAGCGGATATTGGCAAAAACAAGTCCTTGGTTGCTTGGTCAGTAGTTTGTTCTCCAAAAAAAGAATGAGGTTTAGGCCTTTTTAATTTCAAGGACTGGAACCTTGCGCTTCTTTCCCGTATCCTGTGAGACTTTCATTGTAAGAAAAATTCTCTATGGGTTCGGTGGGTTCACCATTACTATTTCAGAGGGAGCGATGTGTGGAATTATAATACTTATTCATCAGATTCAGTTTTGATAAAGAAAATCATTTAAATAAGGGACTTTATTATCTCCAAAGAACTAAGTACGAAAGAGGCCAAAAAAATGATTCAATCTTGGAGTACCAATGAACAATTTCTTGTTGGCAAAGTCTATGAATACATTAGAGGTGTCAAGCCTACTGTTAGTTGGTGTTCTGTTATATGGAACCCAGCAATGCCCCCTAAGATGTCTTTCATTTTGTGGCTTGCTAAAAAGAACCGGCTGCTTACTCTTGACAAAATTGCTTTTTTGAACAAGGGTTCCCTCTGCCTTTATGTTCAAATGAGACCAAGTCAAATGCTCATTTATTCTTTTCTTGCAGGAAATCTCTCCAAGTTTGGGTTCACATTCGTGATTTGGCTCCTTTCCGTAGGCGTTTCACTTCTTTACAGTGCATTACTGACTCTTTAATTAGGGACAGATTCACATCAAGTGTTCAAGAAAAATTACGTTGTCTGGCTATAGCAATTACAGTCTACTGCATCTGACTGTCTAGGAACAAGTTGATTTTTGAATATTATCAATTTTCTGTAATAGAGGTTATTAGCAAGATTAAGTTTCTTATGTATAAACAAATGCACCTATTGCATTTGTTTTAACATCTTGATATAGACCTTCTTGTATTAGGGAGACTTTTGATTTTCTCTAGCTGCGGGGTATGCCCCGTTTATTGTTGTATCATTTTGAGTTTAATATAATTTACATTTTTTCCAAAAAAAGGTAGGGTGATATGCAAGACCGATTAAGACAAAAATCCTAAATTTTAACACAATAGCATTAATCATACGGGCATATGCTACGGTGCACATTAATTTACAATTACATGATTTTGAAGAAGTATTTGTGTATCACATCGTCCTATTATAATAAAATTATTTTAACAAATTTATATCACTTAAAAAAATTAATTAATTTAGTTAATCATATTAAATTTGTCAATTAATTTAATTATTATTTTAAAATTATTTTTTCTTATTTTTCTATTCACTTAATTGTTTCTTATTAAGTTTGGAGAGAGAATAATTAAACTGATAAGGAATCTGAAGAATGGAAAGCTAAAGTCAAATTTACATTCGGGGTTACGTTTCGCAGTATAATAATCTTAACTAAAACTAAAAAATAATTAAATATAAAATATCTTTCAATTTGATACTTGGTTACTATATAGTAGCTATACACCATACACCAGTAACTTACTGGGTTAATACGTAGAGTATATAGCAAATTAGCAACGTTGATGTAATCTACAATATCTTCAGTGTTCTTAATTGAAGTAAAGAAAACGTAAATAAATACTCCAAGTCGAACTTAGAAAGCAACTCCTACATAAAATCCAAAAGAGTAAAAAAATGACAGGGTGGAGTAGAGTAAACACGTAATGACGTAAAAGCCATATCTAAATTATGAAGATTAAAGAACGAAAGAGAAAACTATGGGATATAAACTGCAGGTACACAGACACAAATGTGACTCTATTTGAATTTTTTTTCTTATTTTAGTGTGGTTTTGGTTTCCTGTGTGTTATCATGAACCATTAATGCGGATTTTGGTTACATAAAATCATTCAGAGTCACTCCTTTTTAGACATGGCAACACAACCCGCACCCGTCGGGTTCCACCCGCCCCCGCCCCGATTTTAACGGGGAAAAGCCGAATTAACTGGGTCTGGGTGCGGGTGCGGGGAAAACCCGTGGTTTTAATGCGGGGCCGGGACCGGGGTCGGGGGGTAGTCACACCCGCCCCGCACCCACCCCCGCCCCGCACCCGTATACGCGAATTTATCAAATTACCCTTATTTTACCCTTAAATTAGCAAGTATATATGGAGAAGGATCCTGAAAAGTGAAAACCTAATTTCCTTCATCACTCATCAGCCTTATTTTACCCTTATTCCCTTAAATTAGTTCTTTTTGTTACTGTGAAAAAAATAATTTTTTTTACTACAATTTTCGCGGGTGGGGTTGGGGCGGGGCTGGGAAACCCGTCCCCGTTGGGGGCAGGTCTGGGTGTATAATTTTTATCCCCGACGGGTTTGGGGGCGGGGGCGGGGCTGGGTACAGTGAAGCGGGGGCGGGGGCGGGTATGTTAAAACCCGCCCCGCCCCGTTGCCATGTCTACTCCTTTTCCGCGTCAAGGCCACGCTCTCGCCACGGCTTCAAAGGAGTGAACAATATCTTCAAATCTTTCTTGATTCCCGTATTAATTAATCTACGTATAAAATCCAATATTCCAAGTATTGGATCCTCTTCCAATTGATTGCATTGTCTAGTAAAGGAATGAAAGAGATACGAGAAAGATGAATCCCTCTCAAATCTAAGTAAAAAATGTTTTTTTTTTTATATGAAACGGAACTTATGGTTTTCTAAACTATGCATAAGTTATAGAAATCACTTACAAACATTGTTCACTTTTCTAGAGTAGAAGTATGATAACAAGATTTGGACTTAAAATCTTGTATAAACTGTTCAAATTCTTCATCATTGGCTGATCCTAATAGGTAAATATTGCACATTTGTACATTATAAAAATAAAAACACAAATATTAATTCCCATCGATCCATTATAACCCAGTAGAACAATTAAACATATCAATACAAGTTTACCTAAACTTAAGCTTTTCCTTTTCTTTGATAGTATTTGATATATTGGCCTTTATCTTTTTTTTTTGATATTTTTATGGAGAGAAATAAAATAATATTTATAAAGTGTATAACTAAGGGGGTGTTTGGTTTGATTGTTTTTGTTTTCATTTTAACTAAAAATAGAAAATGATGATGAAAATGTGTTTGATTGGATTTCTGAAAACATTTTCAGTGAAAATGAAAATAAAAAACAAGCAGAAAATGAAAACAATAAATTCTCGTTTTTAATGTTTTCGGTTGAAAATAGAAACCTCATTTCGGATAAAATAAAATTGAGGTGACAATAAATGTAATTTTAAGCAAATCTAAAAATACAAAAAGACAAGAAATCAATATATCATAAATTTTCAGTATTTTTATTTCATAAAAACAGAAAATAAGAAGTCAAATCAAACATATTTTTAGATTTTTAATCTTTTGAAAATAAAAATAATTTTTAAAAAATAAAGTCAAAAAATAAAAACAAAAAATAAAAATACAAACCAAACACACCCTAATCCTAATTTTCTAAAATGCACATATTTTTCAAAACTAAATATTTAACAAATTTATAAACGAGTAATTTGGTTGAAGGAATGGTGCCTAGTAATTAAGTAGCTACGTCGATATGCTTGACTTGAAGTCATGGGACTCATGCATGAGAATGATGATGGGGGGACCTGACAAAGGTCTTGGGAGTTTGGACTCGATCTAACGACCGTGTCTGAATCTTCTTATTTTATGGAAAGCGCGGGAAATAATGGTTAGTTACCGACATTGCAAAGTTGTTGGTTTATTTGGGGAAAATTGATGATACGGTGCTGTCCTTTCAGTGCTTCAAGATCGTCAATAGCAACCATTGATTTAAAATGACTGCCTCATAGGCAACAGCTATGAGTTTATCAAATGACTGCCTCATAGGCAACAGCTATGAGTTTATCAGTTCAAAATTGGCAAACTACGCGTCATTCGACTGTAACAAGTACGAGCAATGTCGTACGTACTGTACTATAATTTTTTTTACTATCTTATAAATAAAATATAAATATATTTAAGGTCTTGAAAACCTAAAATCTATTTAATATTTATTAAGAAAATTGGTATAATAAAGAAAGTAAAAAAAATAATATTAGGAAAATATGACAGGAAAATTTTAAATTATTCAATTTTTTTTAAAATTCAAAATTCACACCAGATCGATCTCAAATGACTAACACACTCCCCTCTTAGAACCTTAAGAATGTAAGTTTAAGCCTAATTCAACCCCAAAAGCCAGCTCAAGAGGTGAGGATTGTCCCTATTTGACTTTATTTTTGGAATTTTTTCCAACACACTCTCTCACGCCCAACACTTCTTGGGCTTGGTGCGTAACCAATAATGGTTGATGACCCTTTTTTTTATTAATCTTGAATGTGGGACATGAGTTTTTCTCAATACACTCCTCATGTCCTACCACTTCTTGGACTTTTTGGTCCGTGAATAACAATAGTGAGTGACCTTTTGGATTAATCTTTTGAATATGCTTTAATACTATCTTAGAATCTTGGAGTATGATTTTAGGCCTAACTTAACCCCAAAAACTAGTTCAAGGGTGAGGGTTGTCCGTCACTTATATATACTAATTTGGCTTTATTTTTAGCCAATATGGGATTTGGGTTTTTCCCAACATCCGTCGTAGACCACCATCACAAACCAATGTTTCCACTCACCAACACACCACTTTCTTTCTTCCACTCACTAACACAAACAACTCTTGGAAAACCCCTTCCATCTCTTCCCCTCAGAGACCCAACCACTTCCATCTTCACCTACCCTAACGGCGAACCACCTAGCATCTTTTTTCACATTGCCCTCCCACAAATCTCTACCGCACGATGATCCGCAATGGAAAGAATAGCCGCAATGGTCAATAATTAAGTTTTTTTTTCATTTTGGTAGAGAAGAGGGGAAGGAGGACAAAAAGGTACAAGGGTATAACGGGGAGGAAGAAAAAAAGTAAAAAGAAAAAAAAATAAAGTAGAAAATTGAGAATCAATCTCATCCATTTATGTGTTTTTTATTAATAAATCCAACGGTTGAAAGTAATTTATTTTTCCTTTTGAACGGGGTGAAATATGTTTTAGTTTTGCACCTTAGACTCTATCCTATGTTTGGTACAAGTGATGGAATTAAGGATTGTTTGGTTGGGAGAAGAGAATGAGTGAGAAGAGAAAAAGGAAAAATAGATAAAAAATAGAGTGAAAATAAAAATGGTTTAGTTGAAAAGAAATAGATAAGAATATAATAATTTTTTTGAATTAAAGTTGTATGGTAAGTAATAAAATAATAAAAAAATATATTCATTGAATAAATGATCATTTTAACCTTTTAAAAATAAGATATTTACTAGATGAATCATATTATATTTATTTAGCAAAGTTGGACCATTTGGCATCCCGAATTCGTCTCTATTAAATTAACACTTGTCACGTAATATATTTTTTTCATAGACAGATAAATATATTAATAACAAATAAAATTGGGTCATCAATATCCATCTATAAGCAATTCACAAAAAATAGTCCTTACAAAAGAAAACATTTTCACGGTCTACAAAATACCACATCCTCCACCATTCACCATCTTTTTATGTAACGAGGAGAAAAGGGAGGACACGTAGTTGCTTCACCAAAGGGCATGCGTTTACCATGAAACTGTCCACACTAAACCAAGGACAACATAGTAATAATTTATTCTCCCGTCTACTCTTATGAGAGAGGAAAACAAAACATGTGAGTCACATGTTTTTTTAAAAAATATTTCTGCACACTTCATTGCAACCAAAAGCATCCTATTCTTTCAAATTCTTGCCTCTTTTCTTTCTTTCCTCTTCTCACCTATTTATGTGCAATCAACCTGACCCTAGACAGAAATGAGGAGAGAAAGTTTGGTAGAAATGATTTTGATAGGAAATAAGTTAGTAACACGTGGGCCCACAATATTTAATTTCTTATTTTATTCCTATTAAACAACTTTCCATATTATTTTTTATTTATTTTTCTTAAAACAAACAATAAAATATATTATTTTATTTTTATTTTATATTTTTTCTAATTATTTATCTTCTATTTTATTTTTTTTTCTTCTAAACCAGACAAAACTAATAAGAGTAGAAGTGGGAGTGAGACTGTACTATTGTAGATATATATCCTTTTTTGTTGTAGTCGTTCATAATGTGTTTTTTACTCAATAGTCAATATATATTCAGAATAGTGCTTTCATATCAAATATCATAACATAGTGCTACTAATACATATAAATTGATAAAGGAACACGATATTTATCTGCATGCATTAAAACTTAATACCACACAACTGCATATATGTGCCATATTCTTTCATAAGTTACACACATGACATGACAGCATATATGAACATGTAAAGAACAAGAGCATATAACAGTGTTTTTATTCTTCTTCCTAGCGATTACATATATCATATTTTACTGGAACTTACAAACTAAGGTATTCCAATGATGGGGAAGAAAGGAACATAGAAGCTACTAGGAGCCAAACCCCACTCCCGAGGCAACGGAAGATCAAAGCTTTTGGATGAACCGAACTGGTTAGAAGCATTGCATTCTGTGTATTGGGGTCACGACGTGAAGAAACTAAGAGGAGTGGAGATGGTATATGTGTTTTTCTCTCTTCCCTTAACAATTTGAGAGACTTGGTTTTTCTTTGAGGCATAAAGACTATTTGACCCCCCAAGAAGTTTTATAAAGCAGTTCGATGAGGGAGTTTTTGTATGGTCTGAGGGAAGGTCAACCTTGAAGAAGCCCTTATCTTCTGTGGTCGCCATAGCCAGGTTTTTCACACCTTCACACTTCACTGAGACCTTAATGCCTGAAAACATGAAAAGAGTTGTACATTTCAAAATGATTGTTAAACTCTCTAGTTCTGTAAGAGAGTATTTTGATGAGGTAAGAATTTTAAATTATGAAAATTTCAAATGTTTCAATTTAAATTTCTTTATTTATAAAATTTTGTGTTTGGATAAAAAATTAAATTTCTTCATTTTCAAAATTTCTTCATGATCCGCCGGCCTATCTATGCATATTTGTTGATTTGGTTGGACGAAAATTTTTATTAATACATTGTTTTATTTTAATATACTTTTCAATAAACATTATTATTATTGTGTCAATTTACCTTTGCATACATCATTAATTAATAAAAGTTGCATAAAAATTTATCAACATCAACAACAATAATAATTTATCAGCAATAATAATTTATTAGCACTAAACAAACTTAATTATCCACATTTGGCTCAACATCAATTAAAGTTGCATAAAACGAGTATCATTGCCATCTCATACGCAATGCAAAAGCACAAGAAGAAGTTGAATAAAATGTTTGTTTGAATGTGCATGTTGACGAAGTCTGCACTGACGATTTTGCCGTTGAGGCGCTTTGCGAGTTCCAATGCGAGGCGGCTCTTGTCAAAATCGATAAGTCCAGAAATCACAATCACCTTCTTTTTTTTCTTCGTTTCCGATGCAGTCATTAGAAACCGTCGCCGACAACTAAAGAAATGCGGAGGTTCTCGGAATAGTGCGAAGGGAGAAACTGTTGCAAGAATGAAGGAGCGAAAGAGAACCTGTCATATCCTAACACAATCACCTTCTTTTTCTTCTTTGTTTTCGACGGCAGTCACCACAAATCGTCGTCGACAGCTGAACAAGTGCGGAGGTTCTCGAAATAGTGCAGAGGGAGAAACTGCTGCAAGAGAGAGAAGAATTAGAGAATGAAGGAGCGAGAGAGAACATTATATATATTACTATATTAGTGTTGCAATAACATTATATATATTATGTTCACAAGAGAATCTCAAATTCTTTTATTTTTGAAAGAATTTAAAATCCTCATTCTATTTCTTTTCAATTTTTTATCCAAACACCTTATTTAATTGAAAAATAATCAAAATCCTTTAAAAAATTGAATTACCTTATTAAATTTCTCCATTCAACAGACGGTAAAAGTATTTTTTTTTTTATATTAAAACATTATATATATTATGTTCGGAGAGTTAAAATTAACTTAAACCATAAATCATAGAAGTTTAATTATATTAGCTTTTCTAAAATTTATACATATTATTTTTAATTTATGGAGAAGTTTGTTTTAATTTATTTTTACTTTTTATATTTTTTTTCCTAAAAGTATTTATATATGAAAAAAATTATCTAAATAACTCCTTAGTATATATGAAAAAAGTAATAAATAGTCTATACATCTAAAGTTGAAAGTTTTTATACAGTTACAATCTTCATTAATTTACAATCGTTTATTCAGTTTTATAATATCTATTTTAAAAATCATACTATGACTGTTGATTAGTTGACCGTTACATTCACGGTGTAAAGAAGTTAAACTCTTTAATTTTACAAAATTAAGAAGACATGAATTACTACTTTTCAATTTCATCATGATCTTTTGGTATTTCTATTAAGTGAAGTAAGCGAACTTAGGGGGTGATAAAATCATAAGATGGACATGAGTTGAAAGTGAATACAAACCATACAGAAATCGTAGTTGTCAGTGTAAGAGACTTTGCCCTCTATCGTTTGGCATGCTGATCGAGGGGGCTAATTCTGGCTATGAGAACAAAATGTTAGGGTTGGAAGATATGAGAGAGGTAGAGGGAGTTGAGCAAGTCGTGACCTTGAGTGAGTGTTAGCAGCGCTAGATGACTGAGGAGGACTAGGATTGAGTTGTTTTTGTTTGGGAGAAATTTAATTTTTTGATGGACATATATTCTGTGAGAAAAATTTGTAGAAAAATTATAATTTTCGACGAAAACATAGTTCATCAATAATTTTTGTCAACAGATTATTCTCCATGAGAAATATTCTGTTAGAAATAATATTTTTTCTTATCGTAGGTGACACTAACTTACTCTCAATATTAATGAATGGTAAGTGGTTGGTCATGAGTCTTAATGTCTCTTTTATGTAGCTAATAGACACCCCAAATTAAAATGACAAAGATTGTTCTAATTATGTATGTCATATTTTTAATAAATAATAGTATTTTTTTTCTCGTTACATTGACAAACAGGAGGCACTAGTACTACATTGAATGTTCTTAAGAAGAAGAACCCAACTTGCCCATTGACTATTCAACCCAAATTTTGTTGCAAGATTTTAATTTTTGAATGCTTTCACATGAAAAAATTCGTTACCAATATGATTGCTGGCCATAGCCCCCTTTGGACGCTTTACCACCAACATTTACACAAGTAGTGAGCTTATTAGTTAATTATATTTTCGCTTTTCGGCTTTTCCGCTGTTTCTGTCAACTGCATGGACCTCCCTAACAATTATACTCACAAATCCTTGTGGATCAAATTATTAAAAAAAAGTTGCTATTTAGTACGAACATAATATAGTGATACACAAATTGACAAAATAATTATTTGCAAAATCATGAACTCATGACCAATCAAGGTGCAACGAAGTAAAAAGTATGTTCAGTATAAAGTCGCTTTTCTTTCGCATATAAGTTGGTGCTGCCCTTAAAAATATCGGAATTCTAATATAGCTTTTGAATAAAATAAAATATTCTTATTAATCTTTTACCGAAAAAACAAGGATAACAAAAAAAATACCATAAAATTTGTTATAGTTGTTTTATATAAACATTAACTATGAGTGTTAATTTCTAATTTATAATATGTAGGTTATAAATCAAAATTCATTTTGTATATTTTCTTTTTTCTATTTTCATAAGTATTATTTAGATTATATTCGACAAGACATTTTAATTAATTTTTAGTTTTTAGTTGAAAAGTTTGTTTATTATTTAGTAAACAAGTTTTTTAATTAGTAACTTCTTAGTGGCTAGTATTTTTTTTAACATTAGATTTTAATTTCTAGTTAATAATTTAATAAGATATTAATTAACTTTTCAATTTTAAATTAATTTTTTAATTAGTTTTATCAAACATAATCTTGTATAAGAGTCTTATATAAGAGGTAATTCTATTTAAGAAAAGTTTATATGGATCGGACATGCACAAATTTCACAAGGAATAATTGACCTTGTATGGGTTTACAATGATATTTCTTTTAACAAATATTTTAAAGACGTATATTTGGCATTTACTATTAAATTCCTTGGCTACTCCCTTGCTTAAACATGTAATACTGCAAGATGCGAACTCATTGTAATGGTTAAGATGGTTGTGTTGACTTTGACTGTGTCTGTGCCAATGGAGGAAGCAGCTTTTGGATTTCATTTCACGAACATAATAACTAATTGGTTTGAATCAACTCTTCAACCAGTATTTACTTTAGAAGACAAGATAAGATAATAATAAAATAAACTTTTTTATAAATTAAATTCAATTTATGTAATGTAATTTATTCAAAATTAGAGTAGTACATATAAGTACTTTGACAAATTAGAAATATTTGTGGACCTGTTTTATCCTAGTGGACATGCAAGCTAAGAAAGAGACTTTCTTGGCACATTGATCAATTCATAGCACAGTTTAAGAAAGAAAAATAATCCACAACGTGATAGAAGAATAAAGTGTTTATTTACAAACGGCAAGCAGCTAGCTACTCCACCGTGACAGTATTAAATGGAGCTAACGAATTAGAGGAAGCATATTATGGAAGGCAATGCTAATAAAAGAAAATGAAGCATTAAGTAAACATAACAGAGGGAACATCTGCTATTGTCCCATTATAAAACGAGCTAGCTAGGATTACACCATTCAAAATGGCAATGTGTAAGGCTTTAAAAGAGCGAGGAGCCACCATGGATGGAATATGGCAACCTCAAGCAAGGAATTTTATAATATCTCATGGCATGATGATCGGATAATTGCATTCAGCAACATGAAAATTCAAAAAGGAAATCTCCCAGTTTTTGTCATTAGAACTTAAAAAGTGCCCTCTTTTCAAATCAGACTGGTCATTGGCCCAGTCATAATACTAGTCTAAGGTTCAATAAAATCGAAAGTATTGATAATAATAATAATATCATATTTTGTAATACCTAAAATTAAAAACAATATAATTTTATAAGTATTTTAATATTCAAAGTACACACAAAAGTTCAAATCAAGTATATCATAATACTTAAATTTAAGTTTTAACAATGTCCGTAAATCTAGAGTAAACAATAACAATTACTTTAAGTTAATTTTTTCATTTTGTCAAGAAAAAAAATCAAAATAATTTTATTAAGCATTTTTATTGACCCATTACAAACTGATCTTTTGTCAGTTTATTTTACCAGATTTTCTAGTTTTTGACTGGTTTTCCTCTAGACCATTTTTGTAGTTTATTTGAACCATACATTAGCCAATTCACCAATGCATATGGTCTGACTAGCAAGTTCCATCTAGTTTTCAAAATATCGGTTCCCAGAAATGAACATGGTGTAGTGTAATTGATAGATAGTCTTGTCTCTGAAATAGCATTTTCACTCTTCTTTTGGTCTGCTGCTTTGAAAAATTGTGTGACAATTGACAAACAATCTGATAGAACAGAAACGAAGAAAGTTCTAATTTCTTGAGTGGTTTCCTTGTCTACCATGTGGCAAATGCATTGATACATAAAATAAAACTCACAAGAAAAAGCCCTGATAACTCAAGTTTACCAACTTGAATTTTTGAATCAAAAGGCAACACAAATCAACTGCCAAACAAGCAAAATAAAAAAAAATGTATCTCTATTTGGTTTTAGGCCTAAATAAATCAATATGATAATAAGCCATAAAAATGTCCAACGAAAACGGCCAAGTAGGTCCAAGTTTTCAGATTTCATTCCAAGATATTCCATGGTTATTTACATCATGAAGGAAAGGAAAGGGCAATAAAAACCCTAGTTAAAAAAGGTTCTCCAAATGGCTATGTTGAACTGTTAGCTATAGTAGCTTCACGTTGCTGGCGACGCCTTTCCCTCTGTAACATTAGATTGAAGAACAGTTAGCCAAATAGCCTTACTAACAGATAAATTGCTCCCACTATTTCAAAACTAGTCAAAAGTCAAAACCAAGCAAATGCATACGAAATTCCACAAACTTAATTACTTAGGATTTTTCTCATTTCCAAAAAGCCAATACTTGAATGCTTATCAAACATAGGGTACATGGAATAAGAACATTACAACTATAAATTTAATAAACTTTCAAATTATGAGGGAGATTTTCAAGGAGGACTTTTGTCTAACAAAGTCACAATGACAGATAGGTTAAGCAAAACATAACCACCATACTCATAAGTCATTACAGTGACAGAGCTATCTTCTCTGCCAGTTTATCTACATAGATTTTTGCATGTTCTAAGCATAGCCATAGCTACCACTATTCACTACATATGATTAGATGGCATTGGTTCACACTTCCTATGAACCATGGTAAGATTCCAAAAAAGATACACTTTCTGATTCGAATGTATATATACAAAACAGAGGGAAGTTAAAAAGAGAAATTGGAGTTGATCTACTTCTCATCAGCTGCTAGTTAAATAGGTCAAAAACAAACATCCAATATATGAATATGGTTGGGATCAATAGCCATTAAAAAGAGGGTACCTCAGTGCACGAGACTCCCCTAATGGGACATGAGAATGGATTTAAATCTATGATGTCAAGTCACAAGGCAACAACCTTACAGTTTGCATTAAGGCTCGCCTTCAAGATCAAAAGCCATTAACGAGGAATTTTTCTACATGATTACCAAAGACAGACAATTTATAATTTCCTCACATTGAACCATAAGAGGATTTTGTGATTATTGGTCTTTTTGTGTTTTCTTTTGTAACAAATTTAACATAAAAAAGAGTCATGGTAGTCGATAACCAAGTTGAAGAATTAATGAAATTGAGATCTGCTCTATGCCTCTATGGAAGGATTAGGACAATAACAACAGTGCTCCAACTGAACTAGGGTAATCTCACATAATTTTCAATTTTTCATTGACACAAGGAACCAGAAGATGGGAACGGAACAACGAAAAATAAAACAAATAATTAAAAAGAAAAAGAAATGAGCAAAAATCTCACCCTTCTTTCCCAATACGGATGAAAGCAAACAAAATCATAGACTGGAGTAATGGTTGCACATAAAACTGTATTTAGTGCAGTGAACAACAAGAGTGCCGTCATAGGTCGGGTTCTATGAGGCATACTTCTTTCTTATAAAGACCAAACCCTGCAATCATATTAACGCAGTTCAGACTTGAGAGTAAAGAGCATTTACTAGTGTGATCAATCCATACTCCAAATTTAAAGTACCTAATATTCCAAATAACAAATAAAGTTCATAACAAGAGATGAAGAGAAGGCCATCCATACTCCAAATTTAAGAACATTAGCATAATAAAGTACATAGCATCCAAAAATAACAGTTGAACTATCAAAGTTGATAACACAAGTACATAAACAATAGTTCAATAACACACAACAATACAGTATTTTATTATTAAAGAAAAAACATATCGAATAACAGAGCAGTATAGTTCTGCATAACAAATTTCAATGCAGACATAGTCTCCTCCTTCATTATTGAAGAAACAACATACGAAATAAGCGAGCAGTAAAACTCCTCCTTCACTTACAAAAATAAAAGACAAGAAATTGAAACAAGAAAACAAGAAATTGAGACTAGTACCTGAAAAACAAAGTTGCGGAGACCAGAAAAGGGGGTGCTGCGGCGAGGAAAACCACCAGAGGCGACGAGTGCGGCGGCGCGGCGAAGAAATAGCTCCGTGCAATGCGACGAACGGTGGCGAGTTCGAGAATCCAGACACCAGAGGCGCGGAGGCCGGCGGCGAGATGAGAGAACAGAGATAAGGGGATTTGGGGGTTCGGGTTTGTGCTTCGTGAGAGATTCGAGACAAGTGTGATGAACGTAACAAAACGGTGCGTCTCGATTATTTGGGGCGTCTCCAAGCTGAAACGACGTCGTTTTGTCTTTTTCTTTGTTTTTCATTGAAAAAAATAGCGTGCGAGACCTGGACCGGGTTGCCAAAACCGGCTGAATTTTCTGGCTTGCACGCCGAAAGTAAAAGGGAAAAGCTAGGTGCACCCAGCAATATTGCTGGTGCACCCAGCAAATTATTGAAACTACCATTTTGCCCTTTAAGATAAAATTATAAAAAACGCGAATTACCTCCCGGAAGACACTGTTTATTCGAACAGCTTCGTCTTCTCTTCCTCTTCCGTGAACCTGGTTCGTTCTTCTTATCTTCTTCGTGAACTTCCTTCTTCTCCACGAGGCGCGCCCAAGGCAAGGTTTTCTTCTTCTTCTCCGCGAACAGGTTAGTCTCCCTCCCTACCCTTTGCTTGTAATATGCAGCATTGTTAGCATAGCAATGGAACCTTAGGATAGTTACCTTAGGATAGTAACCTTAGGGTAGAAGACGAGAGGGGAGAAGACGAGAGGACGCCGGAAAAAATGGCGCAAAAGGCTGACGACGGAGTCTTCCGGAAGAACCTTTTCCGGAAAGTTTCCGGAAGAAGTGTTCTTCCGGAAGTAACCAAACGTCTTCCGGAAGAACACTTCTTCCGGAAGACTCCCGGAAAACCTCTTCCGGGAACTTTCCGGAAGAAGTGGTTCATCCGGAAGAATTCCGGAAGATGCGCACTTCCGGAAGACCTTTCAAAGTTCCGGAAGACCTTTCCGGAAGAACCCCTTCTTCCGGAATATTTCCAGAAGAACCACTTCTTCCGAGAGTGCTTTTTTTGTTTTTTTTTGTGTTTTTTTTTTTTTAAATTTTTTAAACAGAAATTGTTTTGTTTTTTTTTAAATGAATTATTTTATTTATTTTGGTTATTTTGTTTTTTAGATTTTATGAAAAATGAAGTTTGGGTTTTTGATGTCATATTTTTTTATAATTTAAATTGTGTATTTTTACTAAATATTAATTTGTAAATTAATTTTTTTTTATAAAAGTAGTTGTGTTTGTTTTTGTTTATTGTTTTTTTTTTAAATTAGTGTTTTTTCTTTAAAAATGAAGTTGTCTATTTTTATAATTAAAGTTGAGTGTTTTGGAAGTTTTATAAAAATACTAATTTTTTATAATTAATTAGTTTATTTTATTATAAATGAAGTATTTTATTTACTAAAAAAATTGTGGATGTTTACTAAATAATTTTTTTTACATTAGTTGTTTAATTTTTTTAAAAAATTAAGTTGTGGATGTTTAGTAATGAATTATTTTTATATTAGTTGTGTTTTTTTTTTATAAATGAAGTTGTTTATTTTTTTAAAAAAAAAATTAACTTGTTGATGTTTACTAAGTAATTTAGTTGTGTTTTTTTTTAGAAATGAAGTTTCTTATTTTTTTTTAAATTAAGAGTTGGATGTTTACTAATTAATTTTTTTTACATTAGTTGTGTTTTTTTTTATAAATGAAGTTGTTTAATTTTTTTTAAAAATTAAGTTGTGGATGTTTAGTAATGAATTATTTTTATATTAGTTGTGTTTTTTTTTATAAATGAAGTTGTTTAATTTTTTAAAAAAAAATTAAGTTGTGCATGTTTATTAATAATTTTATTTTACATTAGTTGTTTTTTTTTATATAAATGAAGTTGTTTAATTTTTTTTTTAAAATTAGGTCGTGTATGTGTGAAAATAATTTGATTTAAGTTAGTCTTATTTGTTTATAAATAAAGTTGATTTTTTATAAAGAAAATTGTGTATATTTTGACCGAAAAAAATACGTGTTCGACATGATTTACAGATCATGGCCAGAACACGAGGTTTAGGTCGTGCCATAGGTAGAGTTGTAGGCAGAGATAGAGCTGCTGACAAGGATGCTGGCGATGTTCCCGAGAGGCGTAGGCCTACTGCCTCAGCTCGTAGACTACGCGTTCATCAGATGACTACGTAGGGACGTGATATGGCTGAGGACGTCGCTGACATGACTGATGATGTCCCTGAGCAGCCTACGGAGGCACCTGAGATGCGTGCGGACGCACAGGGTGCTGATAGTGGTGAGGGGTCAGATGGTGATGATGCTGCAGAGGGATTCCCTGGTGGTCCACGTGACCTGTCAGTGCTCACATCATTTGCCGAGCATGTTGCACATGCCGTGTGGAGTGGACAGGTATTTTAATTTGTTAATTATTTGTCATTGTTTATTTATTTGTTTATGATTAATTTTTTTTAATAATTGTATAATTTGTACTTCAAATCAGGAACGTCCTGATTTGAAGTTAGTGTCACATGGGAGGAAGCTGACACTGATTGGGAGGCCAGTGCCTGAGATTGAAGGCCTGGTGGCTGCCACAGGATTAAGTCCACTGATAGATTGTTCAGTTATTACTGGCGATCCTGGACTTATATCCGCATTTGTGGAGAGGTGGCACAGTGAGACTAGCACCTTCCACCTTCCAGTAAGAGAGCTGACGATCACATTGGATGATGTGTCGTCCATTCTACATTTGCCCATCACTGGCACCTTGCACAGTTTCCACGCTCTTTCTACGGAGGAGGCCAGATTCTTGCTCACGGAGTTGCTGGAAGTGTCTGCGGAGGAGGCCAGAGCCGAGACAGCACTCACACGTGGAGCATATGTACGATTAGGATGGGTTCGTGACATTTATGAGACCAGATGTCAGGCCCGGCGGTGGATTGTCGCAGCTTGCGCTTATTTGCTGCACCTTGTCGGTTGCACTCTTTTTGCTAATAAGAGTGCAACATACGTGCATGTGGTCCACCTTGACGCTTTCCGGGACCTCGCTCATAGTGGTGGTTACGCTTGGGGGGTTGCCGCGCTGGTTCATATGTACGACCAGTTAGATGAGGCTTGTAGGACCACCACTCGACAGCTTGCGGGGTACTTGACGCTATTTCAGGTAAATTTTGTGTTTATTAATATGTTAGGTTCGATTATGATTTAAACATGTTTTTATGTTATGTTAACCTCAATTATTGTGTAGTGCTGGATCTATGAGCACTTCCCTAGTGTGCATCAGTGCGTGACTGACGATACATATCAGGAGACGTCCCCACGTGCTTCCCGGTGGTTGACGTCGAAGGCGCACATGAAAGGCATCACAGGAGCACCCTAAAGGGCACGTTGTGATGGTTTGACCGTCACAGATGTGTCCTGGTTGCCGTACACAGAGCATCGGGGTGTTAGGGCGTTTCAGGAGATTTCATCGTTCCAGGGTCAGCTCAGATGGGGTCCTATGATCGTCGCAGTTCGATCGGAGAGGGTGGTACGCCAGTTCGGTTACATCCAGAGCATCCCTCCGCCGCCTGTTAGTGCACGATTGTCACAGGATCAGATAGATGACAGGTGGATTGAGTTTGCGGATCACTTACTACCTGCGGGTCAGCCTTGTTTAGTGCCTGGGCAGGTATCTGCGGATTACATTGAGTGGTTTTTCCGCATATCTCACCCTTTCATGACACCGACCCAGGCAGCTGACCAGCAGAGGAATGCACCAGCTGCAGACCCTGAGGACTACATACAGCCGCCCAGCCCCCAGGTTCCAGTGGCATTTGACCCCCCTCCATATGTGGTAAGATTATTTGCGCGTTTAATGTTTTATGAGTTGTTGTTTATTTTGAATTTCATAATAAATGTTTTTACTGACTTTGACAGGATGATTATGAGGGATATGAGGCGATTGCACAGAGGTTGGAGCGTGTGCTCAACCTTAGGATAGTCACTGCAGGCACAGAGTTATATGACATTATGCAGGACTGCCTGACAATTGCGAGAGGGGGACCCAGTGCTGATGGGACGGTCAGGGCTCGTTAGAGACGCCGCACGGACCATTGATCATTGTATTTATTTTGTTGTGTTGTAGTTGACATGAATATTTGTAATTATTACAGTTTTTGTTTAATATAGTTGACGTGTTTTGCACAGTTTATTATTTTATAATATAGTTTGTTATTCCGATTGTTTGTGGTCCTTAAGCGAAGTTTACGGTTGTTTTAAATTTATTTTTAAAAAAAAGGAACCTAGAATCATGAGTTTTGTTTGTCAGAATTACATAAAAAATAAAAGTTTTTAAAATGATTAATAATTCATAAGTGAACCTTTTTTCCATGTTCAAGTACCCATGTTTGTAAGAATTACATAAATGAACCCTTTTTCCATGTTTGTAAGAATTACATAAAAAACATAAGTTTTTAGAATCATGAGTTTTGTTTGTAAGAATTATATAAATGAATATTTTTTCCATGTTCAAGTACCCATGTTTGGGATTTTTTTGCGTGGGTGTGGCAGTCCCCTGAGACAACGGAGGACGGCCATTTCTCATGTTTGGACGTCAAAGAATCCAAAAAAAATAGTCCCGTTCCATGGTTCCGTCAACTAACACGTCAAAACAAAGCCAACCTTGAGTTGACAATCGTAAGTTTTGTTTGGACGTCAAAGAATCCAAAAAAAATAGTCTCGTTTCATAAGTTGAAGTTTGGAAGTAAACCCCAGTATCATTGTGAATAATCGATCCATTTGGATAAATGAAAGCCAACCTTGAGTTGACAATCGTCTGACTGCTAGTTTCTCCTACAAATATCATAGTTTGTGTATTAGTTGGGAGATTATTTGAAAGCAAAATAATGTGTGATTTAGTAGCCTAGTCTGCCATATATATAGATGGTTGTGACCGAGCCTTTGTTTAACTTTGTTTACAAAAAAATAGACACGCGTAAATGTGTAGTCAAGTCAGCCAATGTGTTGTCGCTAATGTGTAGTCAAGTCAACCAATGTGTTGTCGAGCGACTGCTAGTTTCAAAATGTGTACTGAAGTCAACCAATGTGTTGTCACGCTCAAACTGTAATACGCATGCATGTCATTATGTGTTGTCAATTATGACAATGATGTATGCTGCACGCGTAAATGATTTTTGTTGGACCAACAATTTCCTTGCTTAACCAAACGAGTAGTTGATAATATTAATTGGTTAGTGACGGGTTACAACGAATTATATCGCATAATGAATACAAATAAATAAACAATGAATGTTTAGTCTTCATTTAGGTCTACATAGTGTGTTTTGAATGACATCAAGCTTGTGTATTCCTGCATTCTACTAATATATGGAATTGCCCATTGCTTTGCCTGAGAATAACAATGGGTTGACCACAACAGCGCTGGGGGCGGCAACGGATAATGGTCTTTCAAATAAACCTGTTGTACATGAACAAACATTATATCATGCGCTGACCGTGCCAAACGAACCAGCGAAGTCATTGCATAATTGTTACACTAACTATGTTCAATGTACCTGAACAAAATGATTTCCAAACACGTGACCGACACATATGATGCGGTGGCCAGAAGAGTCAGGTGGTGGTTGACTTCTAAGAGGGAAAAATGTCATGCTTTGTTGTTGGGACAACGATACAAGGATTACGTTATACCGTGAAGCAATCACATATCCCATGTCTGTTATATCCATCCACTTGTCCACACTAACCTGAATGAACCAAACATACACATGTAAGTAATTTAAACATTGTTATTAAAAAAAATTAACCTAAAAACATACCTTTGAAAATCCATCAACAAGTAGGGACAACTTTAATTGTTCAAATCTCTCTGTCCCATCGAAGAGGTTCATGTACTCATGTGACCACTTGCCAAGTTCTTTAAGCAATTCATTACGCACTAACGGCCACGAATCTTCCCCCATACCTAATAAAGCGCCAATGGACTGATATCCACAGTTACCGTCCGCTTTCACATCCACAACGTCACGAATGAAACCTTGAAAGAATGACGCAAATTGATCCAACATCGGGATGATCCTTGTTGGCTGACGCGGTTGAGAACATGATGCACTTCGTTTCACTGGAGAGTTGCTGCTTTGAACAGAATGAAAAGCATCAACATACTCCCAGTAAGACGGATCACGCTTTGTGGATGTTTGACTTCTTTTCATCGGTTTCTTCGGTGCACCTTTAGTGTTCACCTTTGATGGAGGAGGGCACATAGAGTTATGATCAGGGTATGCGATTTCTCGAAGTTTACTCTTCAGATTTACTTTGCCAGCCACATCAAGTTCATCAAACCTTTTAGATATGACCTCTATTTCTTCCTTGATGGTGACTTCCGTCTCACATAACCCTTGGTCTGAAAAGCAAAGTCTCCTCCAAAAAAGATGGACTGACTCCAATGGGATGCTGGTAGCAGTATACCTAGAAAGCTCACATGCACAAGGAAGCCCGTGCGTACTTCTCATCACACAACCACAAGAAGAGAGATTGTTGTCGAGATAACGTAGACGGTCAATCTCAGAAGCAATCTGATTTAAAGCATCCCTCGAAACCATCCCAAGAAGCCTCTTGTATAAGGTTTTTTTATATACATGGCCAACCACATGCGTACTGGTTTCAAAGGATGCTTTAATTTCGACGTGTTGCAGCGTGATCATGTTGTTCATGGCATCCCAAACACTACATAGGTCTCCAACGCTATTTTGTAGTACTCTTTTGAGAGCCCAATGAGCTGATTCAACCCTACATTTAAAATACACAACAAACATGAAAATATACAACAATTAAATACCATTTAATATTAATCGTTACTAACAAATAAAATCAGTTGTTAATACCTGTTTGTTGTTGTGTTGCCTAGGTGCATGACCTTATTCGTCCATGCTGTAATAAATTTTTCCTTGTGGGGGATAATACATGTGTCGTTAACATAGTCAACGAACATCGGCCAAGGCGAACAAGCAACTTGAAACTTCTGATATGACTCATGGAACTCGTATTCGGACGGACAATCAACCAAAGTACCCCAGTTATCCATTACATAGTCCCACGCATTTTTTTCCCCGATTAAAGATTTGCACTTCGCCTTCACATTCTTATCGATATGAAACCTGCACAACAAATTAGTAGACTCGGGAAACACAGTTTTCACTGCATTCATCAGTGCTAGGTCTCTGTCAGTGACAATAACAAGAGGGAGGCGATCGTGTCTTAAAAATAGGCCTCGAAATCGTTCCAAAGCCCATATAATATTGTTAACACGCTCAGCCTCCAGATATGCAAACCCAGCAGAGAATGTCATCGCCGTTGGTGTCACTCCAACAAAGTCAAGTAGTGGGAGTCTGTACCTGTTTGTTTTGTAGGTACTGTCTATAAAAAATACCAGATGACATGCATTGCATAACTTTACTGCATCTGGGTGACACCAAAACAGATCACGCACCACAACTTCATCCTTCAATCTATGCCAATGAATGTATTGATCACGTTCGAGAAGCTTCATCAGATGCTGTATTTCGGTATCAGCTCCTCTTATTGAAGAACGATATGCACTTCTTGCATTGTAAATTTGCTTTATCGTGGTGTAACTGTCGGCATTGTGTTCCTTCAACGTTAGCAAGATATTTTTCGGTTTCACCATCGACTTTGTCATATCAGCAATAATTTTCTTTTCTTCCTTAGTCAATCGCCCGGCGTATGGATGTCCAACTAAGGACTTCGCCAATTCATGATTATGAATCCCACAGATCAACTTCACCATCCAACCTTCCCCTCCACGCACTGGTTTCCCACGAAGCCTGAAGGGACAACCACATTTCCTACTCCCGGTGTCTTTTCTAACGAATTCTTTATTTCTACACTTGTACGTACCACTCCTTTCACACCCAATTAACACAAATGAACTTCTTCCTCTGCTACCGGTCTCTGTGTCAGATCTCATAATCACTGCAACAAATCCATTTTCATGGGCAACTGTTCGAGCCCATTGCAAAACATCATCTCGAGTAGCGAATACCTACAACGCAACCCTAACACATTAATTTTCATACAAACTATCAATTCAACCAATGACTCAAATTATCTATGATTACCTGAGATGTATTAAAAGCATTTGAACAATCGACATGTGGTTCATTCACTCCACATTCTTCTTGATTATCATAATCATAATCCATATGAACTTCTTGTGACATCGCAAAGTCATACCTCCATTGATCTTCGTCCATCTTAAGGACATATGCATCATACACAAGTACATTCAAATTATCATATAACCACATCCAAAAATTTACTACACCTTAAATAACAAACATATTAATAGGACATATGCATCATACACGACTATATTAAAATTATCACTATATTCTAAATTTATAACTACATTATTTACTTAAACTAAACTTATCACTATAATAAACAACTAATAAAACATTTTTGTACCATTATACATTTAAGTTACCTAAATCATTTAATATTATACCATTATACCTAATTAAATCAATAATCCACAACATATATAAAATAGAAATAAAAAAAAATTATAAAACAGAAATATATATATATATACCATTATAAAACAAAAAAATTATAATCCACAATATATATCATTATACCTAATTAAACCAATAATTCATTATTAACTAACAGAAATATATATATATATATATATATATATATATATATATATATATATATATATATTATAAAACAGAAATTAAAAAAAATTACTAATAATTTAACATTACGGAAGAAGGTCTTCCGGAAGTGGTGAAGGTCAATTCCGGAAGTAGTTTCCGGAAGCACTTCTTCCGGAATTGGCCTTCGTAATTTCCGGAAGACCTTCTTCCGGAAGTGGTCATTCCGGACCTTCCTCCTTCTGTGCCTAAAATTTCTTCCGGATACACTTTTTACTGTTTTTCTTCTCTAAAAACTAACCGGAAAACGAAATAAACGCGTACCTCCGACAAAATAGGAACAACAGCCACTAATAAAACTTCAAATACGGAACATGGGACCACCAAATCTTCAAATACTTCACTTCACGGGACCACCAACAGACTGCTGAAGGGACCACCACCGAAACAACAGCAAACGGAAAAAACAAACAAAGCAAACGGAAGAAGAAACAAAGAAAGCGCAGTAAAACACAGCCTGAAGACGTTAATTTAAAGAAATTTACACAAGGGCAAAATCGTCATTACATACGCATTAAATATTATTTTATTTTTACTTATTATTATAAAATAAAAATTCTTTTTTCTTCATTTTGTTATAAAACAATAATCACGTTTAGGAATTAATTAATTTTTATGGTTTAAATTAATATTTGACATGCGCGTAAAAAACAAATTATAAATATTAGTCATAATTACGTTCACTAATTATTTAATTATTTATGCATATTAATATTAATTATTTTATTATTTAATTATTTATGCATAATAGTATTAATTATTTTATAAATTAGTTTATGCAATTAAAAGTAAATTATTACAAAATAAAATATTCGTTAAAAAAAAAAACTAACTTCCGGAAGAAGCTTCTTCCGGAAGACAATGGAATTCTTCCGGAAGAACCTTCTTCCGGAAACATTCCGGATGACGTTCTTCCGGAAGTTCTCTGTGAGTACTTCTGGAAGACACAAATTATTCTTCCGGAAAGTTTCCGGAAAAATTATTTCCGGAACTTTTCCGGAAGAACCTTCTTCCGGAAGAATAATTGCTGAAGGGCAGTTTCGCCACTTCACTGTTTGCTGGGTGCCCCAGCAATAATGCTGGGTGCACGTAGCAACTCCCAAAGTAAAACTGGTCCAATTCGACTGGTCGGTCCGATTTTGATAACTGCTCTTCAAATAGGCTTTGCTATTTACACTCACTTGTTTGTTAAATACATTTTTTCTACTTTTATGTAAAATTACTTACCGAGCATGTGAATTATATTGTGTGAGTTGTTTAAATTTAATGGGTGATCTCAAATTTAACTCCTGATTGTAGAACTGCATTAAATACTTGCCTTTAATGGAGGATCCATGTGGTTTCTACAATCCAGTCCCTTCTAGTTTTAGTGTACTCCATTGATCTGAATTTGCTCTAGTGAACTTATTTTTCAAATTTTCATTTTGGTTATGAATTGTTTCAAATATGGGTTTGTGTGTTTTTGAAATTTCTATACACATGTTGTGATATAGTGACAAGGTAACAATGTGTGGGAGGGTTACTATTATAAATAAATAATAGTCTTTGAAAATCTAATCAATCATTGACTCGATTGAGAAAATACGTCATTGGATTATGTGGGTAATGTTTTAATAACTTTAAGTTTTATTTATTTATAAGTTTACCACTTGAATTTTAAATGCATTTAACTTTTAGTTACAAAGCATTTAACGTGTAGGTCAACATATGAGTGTCAATGATGTGAAGAAATTTTCTTAAGGTTGTCATTCACGTTTTGAGAAAAGGAGAGACACTGACAAATACCCCATATGAAAGGGTAGCATACTAGACTTAGGACTAGGATTGTGTAAGTCAGAAAATGAATGACAACTAAGAGTAATAAAAATTGAGATGTTAAAATCGATGAACCAGTATCAAGTCTTTACTGGTTTTGAACAATTCAGATATAAATTTACCGGTTTTGAACGATTCAGAGCTAAATTTACCGGTTTTGATTGATTCGATTGCATATTTGATCCATTTAGTTGACCAACCCAAGTAATAGTTAGTTTCTCAATGAATCGATCAAATTGACCAGTCCCGTTTGAGTTTTAAAACTATGATGATAGTTACTTTGCAACTTTTTTTTACTGAGTGAGTTTTTTTTGTGCCAAGAAAATTTGGATGAAGAAAATGCTATTTTTACGATTAGTTCTTCCAAATCCTTCATAATTGTCCCTTGTGTCAATAAAAAAAAATAAAAAAATTAACGTTGTTCTGCAAAAGGAAAAAGAGGGAAGGCGATTGAAGCATCATGCGCCGCATGCGTCTTCAAGCTCGCCCACGATCTTGACCAGAGGTTCGATGGTAAAGATCACACCTCGAAGAACAAGCATAGATTTTAAGTTTTTGATTTTCATTCACTGTATCATTGATTTTTGAGTTTTGATTGTGTTTGTTAATTCTGGGTTTAGTTTGTTCTTTGTTCTTCATGTGATTTATTTTTTTTATTTTTTAATTCCAGACCTATGCAACCATAATTCTTCTTCTCTAATCTGGTGCTTTTTTTGAAGAAAAATATTTAATTCTCGACAAACCCATTCTTGGGGAAGAATCATTCGTTTGACCTGGTGATCCAGTGTCGCACTCCAACGGATGGTCTGTAGAAGGTGAGCTCGTATTTAGTAAGAACAGTGAAATAATCTGTCACTAGAGATGCTCTAACATCATTTCAGGTTCCTCTTTTTAAAATAAATAAGCATTTCAGCATTAAAAGAAAAAAGCATTTGTTAACTAGTATGTGCCACAATG
The DNA here is from genome assembly GCF_000004515.6 of Glycine max. Classification (NCBI taxonomy): domain Eukaryota; kingdom Viridiplantae; phylum Streptophyta; class Magnoliopsida; order Fabales; family Fabaceae; genus Glycine; species Glycine max. The sequence continues at coordinate 36,144,764 of NC_038248.2, read as the reverse complement.
TTTCATAACTGTTTTGTAGAAAATGATTTGTGCTGAATGACGTTGGACTAACAAAAAATTATTTGAAAGGGTTTCGTTATGGTAAAGTTGAATTGCTCCTGGAGGTACTCATACTTCAATTTTATATTTCAATTGCTATTAACTGGTACCGCCAGAATTATATGAGCTGCTCATATTGCTATGTTTATTTTAGAATTTATCCTTAATATTATATAATACAGAACCTCAAAATGCTTTTTTATAAATTAATTGCCTAAAGAATGTGATTGAAAAACTATTTTTTAACGGTATTGTTTTTACCTTTCTTTTCACGTGTTGGGGATCTTATTTTATGTCACTCCACCAGCTAGCCACTCGACATTATATGTTTTCATAACATACTAAACCAATTTTTATGCATTTTGATGTCATATTAAACTCTCTATAGATATATTGAGAGAAAAAATCCACTTATTCCATGAATAGCTCTTTAAAGTTACTCTAAATCCTGTTTCCTGACCCTATATTTCCTTTAAATCCGAGGGTTCTTATCAATTCACTTAAGTTGTCATGAGAGATTTTTCCTGCTCCGAGAGGTTTACTCCTTCACGCTTTGACGCTTCCTCTTCCTCTTCCTCTTCCCATCCTCCGAAACACCAATGCTTCTTACTTTTGTCTCTTCGACAGTGCTCCTCGGCGGAATGCATGGTCGTTTACTTCCCTCAAATTGATGATTTATGTATCAAATTAATCAACTAACGTATCCAAATCAAACTCTCTTTTGAGCAATACCTTTAGTTGTTATATTTTTAGCAATGGTGGGCTGAGACCGTACTTCATGAACATGGTGTTCAGGTGCGACGGCGAGGCAGTGGCACAAGAGCATTACGGTGAGTAATAGCTACTCATCGCAAACGAGGCAGTTGCAGACTAAGACGGAGGACTGGGACGGATCGGTGAAGAGCTGGTTGGTGTTGAATTGAGCGTCGACGGCTTTGAGAACCTTGCTGCTGATGGCGTTGGATTATTTTCATGGGTACAGAGCAAAAAGACTAAAGAGAACCTCTACATTTTTATAAGCAACGCAATGAAGAATTGCTACACCGTGAATATTTAGTGAGATTTTTATAAGCAACACACCACCACCCACCTAAAGAAATCTTATATTTTTACCAGCTTAATCATTGAAAAAGCCTAAACAATTAATATTTACGAGTTTTTTTTCCCCAAAATATTGGCCAATTTAGTGTGCAACGATTGCAACTCGAAAAGAATCTTGCTATGTGTTCAACTCAGTTTGGGAGAAAAGTTCAGAGGAAAATCCCAAATTGCAGACTCTACCGCAATGATTGCAGATTTGAAGTGAAATTCTGTGTTCAAATTGGTTTGAGAGAAAGTGGAGAACAGTTTATCTCAGGTGATCCATTTTAATGAAATATTACACAGTTAGATTTGAGCAGAACAAAGGAAAGGAATGAGGATATATATATATATATATATATATAACTTAAAAATGCATTTCATGCCAATATCTTGATTGGTTTTTTAATATGCAAAAGGAAAAAAAATCAAATTAAAACTAATATTTTTTACAAAATAGAGGCATTTTGATGATTATAACATGCGTTTCTAAAAAAGTATATAATGTGAACCAAACACGTATTTTAATTATTCTCGAGAATATAAGAATATTCCCATGAATTTTAATGGTTAACCAACCACTTTCTTTTTAAATACCCAAGCATACTATCCCCAAGAATGTTATCCCCCTAATGAAATTAAATAACTTGAAATAATCGTTTCCTAAAAAAAATTATGAATCTTACTCTAAGCTATAGCTACCCACGTATCATCGAATTGCTATGCTGTGTATATTACTTCATATACATTATCTCCACCCCATCCCCACCAAAAAAGAAACCCGCTGTGAGGGAGAGTTGTACAGAAACCTTGAAAGTTTTTAAACAAAAAACAGACAGATAAGAAGAAAGAAAATTGAAGAAAGCAGAACACAAGACAGCAGGGTGGCTAATCAAGTATTTTTCATCACACAAACATATGGCTGGATTAAAACATTATCTGCATATGTATTTCAGAAATTATCAAACGAAAGCCAAAGATCCTTGGAATGCATTTGATTTGCCAAAATATGAAGGACCGGACACCACAAAATCATGTATTTGAAGTTAATTTTAGAAATGGTCAAAGAACAAAACAAAACAAAAGATGAAGCACAGGACGAAAGTCTAAATATTTGTTATTTAGAAAAACAAGGGATAACTAGTCCTACCTACAACTACAACACCATGTCACCAGAAGTCAAAACATCTATCAATTTGACCAAACCCCGTCAATGCAACTTTGAACAACTAGGTAGCCCAATTAGGCTTATACCTACTACCTATCAAACGGCCTGTTCTATCTCAAAAACTACTTGTGTTGTGCGATGACCATCAAACAACAAATATACCAGAAGATGGGAACGCTGAAATGGAATACATATATGGAAATAATTAGTAGTACTCAATAAAAGCTAAAATAAGTTGACTGGAAGAAGATGCTACAGATAACTTAAAGAGATTGGGTATGTGTGTTATACGTTTCACAAATAGTACAAGTTAATCAAACTCGTCAATTATTCAGATTAAAGAAGTACTAAAGGTGGCATATTTGAGGGTACAAAAGAAACCATGACAATTAATCTTAATTCTTATTTGTTAAAGGATGAATTATCAATATTAGCGGAACCATCATACAAGATATAAAAAAACAACATATATAGAAGAGAACTGAAGGAGTAAGGTTGCTGCATGCTTAGGGAAGAAATTGACTCAATAGTTTTACTCATCTTCAGTTCCATCCTTTGCCATTCCTAACATGCACAAAATGAATACCCAAGTCTCAAACAGTGTTGATTGATGGCGGATGGTGGAAGGCCGAAATTCTGCCATATAAACATGCCATTGCATCTTATGGCGCCGCCATAGCAGGTCTTCCTTCACAAATTGCCTATGGTGGTTGGCAATCCACCACCACACCATTCCGCCATGGTGGGGCCATAGCGGCTATGTAACAACATTGGTCCCAAAGGCCTAGGTTCATTGCCACTCCCTACCCTTCTAGTCTCTCAGACTATAGACCCAAAAACCACAAACAATGTATAATTATCATAAGTTCATAATTCCTCAATCCACTAGACCAAAACAAAGACCATAAAAAACCATTGCATCCTACTTCTACAACAAAGAAAAGTTCAAAATTGTTTTGAAACAATCACTGCAGATAATTAGGGTGCTGACTGCTGACAAATCTCAGTTTGGATCACCAAACACCCAAGACTGAGCAACCTACCTTGCCCAGTTCCAATGCCTGAAGGAGCAATTCTTCTTTTACGTTAGTTTCGTTTTCAATGACTTGACTTTTACCAAACACTACATAGCTTCAACAGGACTCTGCAATCAATGTGGTCTAAACAAAAATGCATCCCGAAAATAAGAGACAGATGATTCACACAAACCTCAAAAAGCCATCAGCAAACAGCAAAACATCTTCCAATAGAGCTCATTATGGACCACAAAAATAAATTATTGCATAAGATATACAGCAATCAAACACCAATTAACCAACAATAAAGCACTAAGCCATTATTGACCAACTCTTCAATTTTACAATCAATTGAGGCTTTAGGGCTTTAGCACTTCCTAAAAGGAAAACGAACATATCTAAAAGAATGAAACCGCAAAACCGAAAATCCAAAAGCGTTTCTTCATAGTTCAATCAATCGAGAAAACCTGTTTGGCGCCAAACCGCATTGCGAACCTGACGCAAGTCTCTCCCCTTTAGCGTTCTCCCTACTCCTTCAAGAACCGAATAAGCCAGCATCGGCGACTGAGCGGAATTCCGCGCCACAATCTCGTGCGGCGGCAGCATCTCCTCCTCCGCCGCGTCCTCGTTACCGTCGTCATCGTCGAACTCGCGGTGGTGGTGTCTTCTCATCGGCATAAGCGGCACGTTCACCGGCGCGGACTGGTGGAACTTGAGGGAGGAGGAGGGAGTGCGGTCCGGCGGGGGCTTCGGAATCGCCGGAATGAGGCGCGCGGAGGAGGAGGAGGAGGACGAGGAGAGCGAGACGGAGACAGAGACGGAGGGTTTGTGGTGGAAGAAGTGCGAACCGTTCGGAGAAGCGTGGTCGTTCTCCGGCAGCGCGGCGAGGATGCCGAACGACGCGTCGGAGGGACCGTATGCAAAGCCTTTGTGGTGGCTATTGTGGTTGTGGTTGTGGTGATTAGGGATTGGAGAAGAGGAAGAAGAGGGTTCGGTGGAGTCAACGTTGTTGGAGAAAACGACGTCGTCTTCGATTAGGTCGTCGTTGTTGGAGAAAACGACGTCGTCGGAGGAAGGGTTTTCGAGTCGCGGCGCGTGGGATGGGACGCCGAGGAAGCGTTCCCGCGAGGAGAGGGTGGGTTGCTTGCGGTTGCGGAAACGGTTCGGGTCGAGTAGATCCATTTTACAGGTTCGGGTTCGGAGCTAATAGGGAAAAGAAAAGGTGAGGTGAATTTTTGAAGGAGAAAGAAAGGTAGAGGAAATATGTTAATAATAATGGCTATGAACTTTTTTGGGTAGCAAAATTCTTATTATTGTTGAATGGAATCTTCTTATTGGGTATTGTTGGGCGTGGCAAGTAAATAAGGGATCAACGTGGAAATACGAGGCCAGTGTAATCTACAGGTAGTAAGATTCTATTTAATTTTAAATTCATCATGATTTTATTTTATTCAACTTTAGAAAAATGTAGTTTTATTTTCGTATTTTAAGGAAATTATAAATAAGTCCTATAAAATTGTCCTAATGCTTATGCCAAAAAATATAGTAAAGTATTGTAAGTCCTAAAAAGGCAAACTCCCATAATATTAAGAACATCCCAAGAGGATAAACAAAAAAAACTATACGTTCTATTTTCCTCTAAAAAAACTATACGTTCTATTTTTTATTTAACACCTATCATTTCTCTTTTATTTTTAAAAAATATAAAGAGGTACGAAATCCCTATTTTCTTCTGGTATATAAAAAGTTATTTAAAAAAAACTCGTAGTAATTAGCTTATTTTATATGAAAAAGTCTATGTAATAAAGCAGGCAAAAATATCACAAACATAGAAGCTAAAGGTGCATTATCATGCTTTAGGTGCAAAGCTTTTCTTCAGAGTTTGAATGGTGGCAAGTGGCAGCATCAGTCTTGAAATTATGTCAGAAAATTGACAACACTAAAACTCTAATACTCGTTTGAAATTGGTAATACCAGAAAGTTATTTATTGTATTTCAATTGATAACAATTACAACAATTAGATCAAGCATTTCGCATCTTATGCCCTTTTGTAGAACTACTTATTGTTGAACAGCATAACACTAGCAGGGGTAATTGGAAGCCTGTGTAACAAAGCAAACAAAGTGATACAATATGGAACCTAAAGGCGGCAATTAGTGGCAATATCCATTATCCATTATCATCATGCTTTAGGAGCAAAGCCTTTCTTCAGAGTTTGAATGGTGGCAACATCAGTCTTGAAGGCCAGAGCCAATACATTGTCATCAATGGTGGTGTTAAAGAGAGTGCTAGGAATTGACACAGTCCCAGCACTGGCACTTCCAAAGGCAGATATAGCGAGTGCTGGCTTCTGAGGATCCGCATTGTGTTGGAAGTGCACGAGACCCTTTGGAAACACAAAGAGGTCTCCGGTTTGTAGTGTTTGAGTGAAGAGCTTGTTGGTTGTGTCCACAAACCCCACTTGAAGGGAACCCTCAACGGTGAAGAGTAACTCTGCAGAACGAGGGTGTGTGTGTGGTGGGTTGATGCTGCCACCTGGGAACTCAAGGATTGCATATGAGACACTTTGTCCATCAAGGGCTGGAAATTCTACCTTGGTTGCCTTCAACACTTTGAAATCTGAGACAGTGTTGTTGGGTGAAAAAATGACACGGAAGCCAGTGAAGGTGAAGAAGTTGCCATCAGGTATGGTGTTGGGGGGGACTATGAAGTCAGTAAGAATATCTGGGTCACCAGCTGTTGATATTTGCATGATGGCAAAAACAGATATGATCAATGTGAGTACTTTAAAGATGGGGGGAGACATGATTGTAATTATCTATGAGGCTGAAAGTTTGAGGCAATAGGAAAACTTAATTAGATATCAATGTGGTTTGAAGATGATGTGCTTTGAATTTCATAATCTATTTATAGGGATCTCTACACTGTATGCTGGCTGCTTGTATTATAACAAGTGTGGAGATTTCGAAGCAAGTTTTATTGCAGTCTGCAGCTGTTTGTTTCTGTCATTTAGCTAGTTGAGGGCATCAAAGAGACTGAGAATTGTTAGAGACGTAGGCGACAAGAAAGTTTGCATGAGTAGCTCTTCATGCCAAAGTCCAACCACATAACAACAAAAGTTAGTTTTAATTTTGCTTTTGTTGAACTTGTTAAATGAGTTAGAGTAATGTTATTTAGTCATAGATACTATAAGTGATATGATCAAGCACATTGATCAATAGTCATACATACTATAAGTGATATGCTTGAGCAGTATAACATTGTATGAAGTTGTAAAATGATCTAGATCATACTTAGGAACGAAGAAGCAGGGAAGGATAACAACCCAAAAATCGGTAATGCATGAAGACTTAATACTGTCTAGATATATTGTCAAATGTCAATATTTTTAAACTGTCTTCCATACATCCTCCAATCTTCACTTTCATCATTAAGAGGAACAACAAAATAAAACAAAAGGACTTAGGACTCTAAGTTCATGACACCATTGGCATTTCGGTGGAATTAAAAGCAAATTATTCTTTTTATGCAAAGAGAGCATATTCTACTTCGTTTTAGCTTTTTAAGTTATTAAATTTTGCAGACCACCAAAATGATAACAAGAATGAGCTTTGTAAACATCAGATCCAGCTGGATAACAGGTTTCGCGTATTAGCTCATTTGGAGCAACTAATACTTACAAATTGACCCTACTAAAAGGAAGGCATTACCATTAACTTAAAAATGATTTCATTTGAGCTTAACATAGATGCTTCGGTCAAGTTTTTTATTCTCTTTTATGCTTTATTGCCAGTAACTTGAAACAAAATCTGAATAAATGTCCCAGACAAAATCTAGTGTAGGATTATAACTTGTAAAAGTCAATGAAATGAGAAGGCTGCTCTCTAGCACAAAGCCAACCAGATGTGAAGCATATCTTTATAGTGTTTTGTTTAGATTTAATAAATAAGTAGGTTTCTCAATTTTTTGGAAATTTTTAATAAGGTTCCTAAACTTTTTTTTATATAAAAAAAACTGTAAATGAATCCTTGATCTTCTACTATTTGTGTAATTGGATCCTTAGAGTTAGTTTATGGCGGCTTGAAACCACAGAAAAATAACATTTTACGGGGTTTAAAAGATCAATGACTTATTTACAATTTTTTTTTTCAATTTAGAGACTTGATTAGAAATTCTCGGGATCTAGTGGTGTATTAAACCTTCTTGTTTATGAATAGGTGGTCGTTATAGAATAGTAATGGAACTTATTAGTATTGAGATCATCAAGTCTAGCACACGGTGATAGGACTTATATAGCTGTAGATTACAAACCGATAAGGGAAGTAACAAACTGATGAACTAGATAATATCTAATACATAAGTAAAATAACAAACTGATAAGGGAGAGACTAAGGAAGTACTTGTTGGGTAGCATGAGCAGATATCAGCCTAATGGAAACCCTTGCCTTTAGCTCATTGATTGTCCTACGTGCCAATGATCATTGATCTGGAAATGGCTGAGCATATATATCTTTGTATCATACATGATGCAGTTTTTGGAAATTTCTAGCTGTTGAGTTGAAGAATTATTATTATTATTATTATTATTATTACTATTTACACTAATAATTAAGAAAATATTCCTATTTCGTGTACCTATTTTTTAGACGATTTTGTTCTATTTTAAAATAACTTTTCAATCACAATAGTTGTTATAAAAAAAAAATTCAATCAGTTATTTGTATTTTTTTTCTTTTCTTTTTGACAGAAGTTATTTATGTATCTCTTAATCATTTTTATATTTTTAATTAAAAAAATCAAGGCACGGTTTTAACAAGTTATTATTATTATTATTATTATTATTATTATTATTATTATTATTATTATTATTATTATTATTATTATTATTTGTTGAAAAAGAGACACTATATGTCTTTATTTATATTTTTTAAAATAAAAAGAAAAGTTATTGAATAAAGTAGTGACAGTAGTTATATTTTAAATGTTTATAAGAGAAATGAAAATAATTATATATATTGAAAGATAATTTAAAATAAAAAAATATGTATATCTAAAAAAGTACTTATCTTTATTAAAAGTTATAATTATTATGAGTGAGTTAGTTTGTTTAAGTTTATTTTTTTAAAATAATTGTTTTAAAATAAAATAAATAATTTTGTCATGTGTTTATCTAAATTATTTTTACTTAAAATAATAAGTTTTTTACTTTTTTTTAAAACAACCCTATCTACTCCTTAAAAAATATTTATATAAAATATATTTATTTTAAGTTTTTTATTTTATTTTAAATTTAAACAAACTTATCTTTTATTTTATTATTTTAAAAAAAGCCTCGAATCTTATTCACAGCTATACGAAGCTTATTTAATTTACGAGTAAATAGGTATTTTAGTCCCTGACTTTGTAGCCCTTTTGCATATTAGTCCCTAGCTTATTGCAATGTTAAAAATAATCCTTATTTTTACATTCGTTATACAAATAAATCCCTGTTGTTAGAATCTAATTTCCTTTGTTAGTCAAATGTCTATGTGGCAAACCTTAGTCCATGTAAGCAAACCATGTGAGAAGTTTGAGTCCATGTCAACAATCTCATGTGGCGAGGATTGAATTGAAAAATTAGGAAAAGTTAGGTTAAAAAGCATTCAAAAATGAAGTAAACGCATCTTCCCCCACAACGGGGTTTCACTGTCTTACTGCGATTTGTAGGGTTTTTTAATTGTTCGCACTTTGCTTTTTCCTCGACTGCATTCCCTTTGTCGGTGATTATGAGTCTTCGTGCTTGGTAGTCAGGTTCGTGGTTGTTTTGCGTTCATTCTCGTTTGCATTCTTTTCATGGATTCATTTGGGGTTTTATACATTGAAGGGTTTTCATTTGCATTGTCTTCGTGCTTTGCAGTGAGGTTTATGGTCCTTTATTATTTTGATTTATGATGCTTTGTTTTTATAGATGACTTTGCATTTTGTTGTGTGATGTGCCTATGTTTGAATTAGGTTTTTTATTTCCTAATATATGACAATGTTTGTGGTTTCTGATTGTGTAGAATGAATGACAATATAACTTTAATATTGCATCATGGAGGAAGATTCACTCCACGTGCCGGTGATGGAAAAGTTGAATATATAGGCGGAGAATTGGATGTTTGGGAGGATATATCTGCAGATTGCATGAACACATTTATCCTATGTGATCTGGTGAAAGCTTGTAAGAAATATAACAATATAGGAGATTGTTTTTGGTTGATTGATAAGGACTTAGATTTTAATCATGGGTTAAGGAGTTGTACAACAGATGGAGATATATTATACTTAGTGAGGGATGCTTTGGAAAATGAGAATGAGATAAAAGTTTATTTTCATCATGAAGTAGATCCAATTTTAGAAGAAGTCCTACAAATGTTGTACTTGGAATGTCATCCAATTCTAGAAGCTGTTGAGAATGAGGATGATTTAGATGATGTACCTGTTGTTGGCCATGAGGAAGGTAAGTTTTAATTCATCTGTACTTGATCCAACATGGTTACCATAATTTTGAATAATTTTGGAATTTAATGTTTATAATTAATTAATATAATTTATTTGTACTTGATCACCATTGATGCAAATGTTGGTGGTGGAGAGAAAGGTATTAATGTGAACGCTGGTGCTGGTGAGCAGAGAGATGTTGGTGGTGGTGAAGAGAGAGATGTTGTTGGTGAGCAGAAAGATGTTGGTGGTGGTGAGGAGGAAAAGGTTGGTAATCCTAATAATGAAGATGATAATGATGAGTGATTTACATATTTCTCTTGTACGAGGAAGGAAGATGAAGTTGAAGTTGAAACAAATGGTTATCATTCAGAGGAGCTCAAAAACCTCATTAGTAGTGATGATGAAGATGAGGATGTTGACAAAGTTTATCCTCAATATAATGAAAGTAGTCGAGTTGGTGAACAAAAGTTGGAATTAGGGATGGAGTTTGGTACTCTGGTTGAATTTAAATCTGCCTTGAGGGAGTATAGCATATTCATGGGAAGGGAGTTCAGGTGGAAGAAGAATGATAAATAGAGGGCTAGAGCAAAATGCAAGAAGGCATGTTGTGATTGTGAGATCTACTGTGCAAAGAATGAACTCAGAAACTTTTCAAATCAAGTTAGTTAAGCATGGGCATAATTTCTGCAGAGAAATGAACAACAAACAAGCAAATAGAGAGTGGGTGGTCAACAAACTTGAGGCCAAACTCAGAATCCAGCCAACCCTTAAATGTGCTTAAGCTTTGGATTATTTCAAGCAAGAGTTGGGAGTTCACATTGAAGTTACAAAGATGTGGAGAGTCATGAAAGAAGCAAAGCAACTAGTGGAAGGGAGTGAGAGGAAACAATATGACAAAGTATTTGATTATGCACATGAGTTGTTGAGGAGCAATCTTGGATCAATAGTTAAGATCAACACAGTGCCAAGTCCAGAAGGTCCACCACAATTTCAGAGGCTATATATTTGTCTTGTTGGCTGTAGGAAGGGGTTTGTTGCTGGATGTAGACTATTCATAGGTCTAGATGGATATTTCCTAAAGAGTGCATTTGGAGGAAACTTGCTCTCTGCTGTTGGGGTTGATGGCAATAACCACATCTTTGTTATTGCTTATGCTGTGGTGGACATGGAGAACAAAGACAATTAGAAAAGGTTTTTAACTTTGTTACATGAAGATCTTGGGGATTACGTACAGAATGGGTGGGATTTCATGTCAGACATGCAAAAGGTATGACATGGTGTGATTTGTAATTATTATCATAAGTTAGGTATTTAATTAAAGTTAATGACATAAGTTAGGGACTAGTCAAGAAGTATTTACTACACTACTACATTTTTTCAGGTACTTATTCCAACTTTACAGGAAGTCATGCCTGGTGCACCTCATAGATTTTGTGTCTTGCATCTTTGGAAAATTTTTACAAAGCAATGGAAAAGCAAGGAACTTAAAGGAATTATGTGGCAATGGGAAAGACCCACTACTGTTGCTGAGTTTGAAGGCCATATGACCCATTTGAAGACAATCAACTGCCAAGCTTGGGAGTACTTGAATAAATGGCCGAAGGAAGCATGGACAAAAGCCCATTTCAGTACAATACCCAATGTGGACAACATATGCAACAACACATGTGAGGTATTCAATTCCAAGATTCTGCAGTATAGGTGCAAGCCTATTCTCACCATGCTTGAAGAAATTAGATGTTACATCATGAGAAGATGGCTGCCCATAAGGTTAAACTTTTTGGAAACCCTGGACCATTATGTCTAATTCAGTACAAAAGACTAGAAAAAGAGATTCATTTTCCTAATCAATGGACTCCAATTTGGTGTGGTGATAACATGGGCGTCAGATATGAGGTCCACATGTGAGGGAAAAAGGTTGAGGTCAATTTAGCTTAATGGACATCACTTGTAGAGTTTGGCAACTAACAGGTTGTGTTCTGTACAATTTTGTTTTTCATTCGTAACCTACATGTGTGTGTTGATTTTACAACTTTGATGTAGGGATGCCATGCCGACATGCCATTACAACAATAAGTCACAAAGGAGGAAAGCCTGAGGACATGTGTCATGAGTGGCTGTCAATAGAGGCTTATAATAAGATATATCACCATTTTATTGAACCAGCCCAAGGACCACAATATTGGGCGCAGGTACAACATGCACAACCCATTCCACCACATAAAAAGGTACAAAGAGGAAGGCCTAAGAAAAATAGAAGGAGATCTATAGATGAAGACAATGTCATAAGACATAGGCTAAATAGGAAATTGCATGACTTTACATGTGGAAGGTGTGGCCAAACCCATCATAACATCAGAAGCTGCAAAAATATTGGAGTTCCTATTAGGCCAAAGAAATATGTTGCACCACCAACTTCAAATGAGGATGACGACCTACTAGCTCAAGATGAGCAAGCTTTGAATGAGGCTGAAGAAGCTGCTGCTCATGTTCAAGAAGGTCCGGTGGAGATTAATTTATCTCAGCTTAATTTGTCACAAGATAGTGACATGAAGTTCATGGTAAATATTTGTCACAACAAAGTATTTTTATCTCAACCTAATTTTTTGCAGCACTCTATTTTTATATATTACAAGTGTTATTCATGTGTGGCATTTGCATGTAGGTCCTTGCAACTATTGTTCCACTAGTAGCAAAGAATAAGCTAAACATAACAAGACCCAAACAAAGGAAGGTTGCTGATAAGGATGATGCAGTATAAAAAATGAAGAAAACTGAAGACCCATTTTTTGTTTTATTTTGTTATTAGGATGTGTAGTTGTATATCACTAATTTTATTTTGTTATTAGGATTTAGTAGTTGAATATTTTGAAAGCTTGAATGATGTAAATATTATGGTACTTGTATATGAAAGCTTCACTTATTATGATTCAGTAGTTGGATATTTTGAAAGCTTGAACAATGTAAACATTACGATACTTGTATATGAAAGCTTCACTTATCTATTTTGGTTTATGGTGTGAAAGCTTGCCTTGCTAAACAATTGCTTGTAACTATCATGCTTTGGTATGTGAAATGAAATTATGGCTGAGTCATGTTGGTTCTCTGGTTTAGGAAGTGTCAAATGATATTTGCTAGCAGTTCTCTGGACTAGGACCACTGTTAAACTTTATAGCTTCTAGACTTTGAAAAATAATCACATGATTTAATATTTGTTTATTCTCTTTCTTTTATAATTTACACACTATTTTGGAGCTAGACTAGGACCACTTGGTTTAGTGATTTTTTTTCGTGATTGGTTTTTCAAAATTTCTCATACATTTGCTACTTCAATAACTTTAACAAGCTATACAACAAGAAATTTTATTTAATAAATAAAAATAAAATTATATTTAATTCAACTGGCTATACAACAACAAATTTTATTAAATAAATAAAAATTATATTTAATTGAACTCGGTTTAGGTGAATTGATTAAACTATAAATTTCAACAACAAATTATATTTAATTGAAATGGGTAACTGACCGTGACAACAAATTTCTTCCTACTACACATTCTTTAGCAAAACAACAATTACAATATCAAAAGATGCTATTACAAATTTTACTTAAAATACATCCCCTAAAACTAACATTATAATTAAAAATGAAAAACCTAACAACACAAGGTTTGTTAAATTTCTTATTTTCTCCTACCAAGCTTTAATTTGTAGTTTCAAATTAGCCACTAACATTGATGCTCTTGTGACATAAGAATTATTAGAAACATGGTTTTCTTCTTCAACCCATTGAAAAGAATTGATAGTTATTTAAGTCTACGTGGCACTAAATTGTTAACAATACATCTCACTAACGACATTACTTGAAAATTTAGCAACAATGACTATTTTACAACACTTATGTAAAGATAAGAACTATTTTTAACATTTCAACAAGAATAATATGCAAAGGAGAATAGAATGTCTATTTATTCTTTAATTTACACTTATGTAGGAGTCTAAAAAGTTGGCGGAATATAATTCTATTGTGTGCAGTGCAGTGTTTTCCCACGAGGCAACAAGGAAACAATAATCTCATATTCCCAAAACTTGAGCTTTATTACGTTGTTTCTGTAGATGGAGAAGGGTAGAACCGTGGTGGTGTCTGCTTTGCAGTTTGCATGCACCGATGATGTCTCAACTAATATCGCCACCGCCGAGAGGTAACACCGTAACAATTTCACCTATTTCCTTATTTACCCACTTTCAATTTCAATTCATTTCGGATTGTTCACCCTTGCAACCCAATTTCATGTTCTGAATCCTGAACTTGGTGATGAGGGTCACTAGTTTATGAGCTGCCCAGGTTAAAAGGTTTCATTTTTAGCTCTTGCTTGCACTGATTATGGCCCACATTCAGAGGAAACGTTACAATGGAACAAATTTTTACAGCAAATCAGTTGCTATAGAACAAAGTCTAATGACAGACCTCAGACTCATTTCTCACTGCACTATATATAATTTCTTTAGGAGATTTAAACACTCTGACAGATTTGAATGCCATTCTACAAAAGGAACCTTGAACGTTGGCACCTTGGCTTGTAGCCAAGCCCACACTCTTACCTTTGACAAATCTATGATTGATTCCACATCCACATTCTGATTTTTGAAAACAACCCCATTTCTATGAGACCATGATGTCCATATTTAGAAGGGAATCAAGCAGGCTCTCTAATTCAATTGTCCTCTGGATTTTGTTTCTGCTTCTAACTGAAACTTTTTGAGCTTCAGTTTTTCTTCCCTGATTATTGTTTAAGTATATAATATAATTTGTAGACTAATCAGTGGCAGAAATGAAATTTCTATGCATGTTATGTGATGCTTTTTTGGCTCTTGTGCAGGCTAATTAGAGCTGCACATAAACAGGGTGCGAACATCATTCTGATTCAGGTGTGCATATTTAAAACCTGGGACGGCCTTCCCTGACAATGCTTCCTACTTGTGTTACATATCAATTATAGAATATCTAATTCCATACAATCTTTTGTTGACTTCTTTTATTGCTTGATAAGGTTAACATCAAGTAGGATATGCGCATAAATGGATTTTATGTGTATTTTTCATTCATTGGGATTCAAAACCATATGATTATTTGATCAACTACTTTAACTAAAAGCAATCTTGTTTTAAGGAAAATGAGGAGGTGAAACCTCCAATATAGCAATGCAAATATTGAGGTTGTAGGTTAGAAGCATAAATCTGGTTAGGTTACCAATTTACTTTAAGACGACTTCCCATGATTTATAATTCACTAAGTAGGTTGCATAAAACCATTTTTGTGATGGTATTTCTTTTATATAACTATTTTTTACCATGAATAGTACAATATTACAAATCTTAACTGGTTACGGTCAAGGACTTTGACTTGAGTCAAACTATGATATGCTAGATGAAAAATCTAGTGAGACTATGAGAGAATCTGTTAGACAGGAAGCAGAATTGCTCTTCTGCAATATGCTTGTGTAAAATGGAATTTGGAATACATTTGGGTAAATTACATTTCTACTTCTGCATTATTTATTAATCTAATATGCACTGCTTGCTTACACTAAATATTTGGCAATCTGGCATTGATTTCTTAATAATGCTGATGATTCTTGACTGTAATTGCTGGCACTGACAGAATGTTTTTGCTGGAATTTTATTTATCTTTAAAACTACTGGCTGACAAATGGGATTTTTATGACTTTTGATGTTCATTCAGAAAAATACAGATTCCTTATCTAGTTATCCCATCATTGTAGAGATAGTAATTTTACTGGACTCGTTAATTCAGATGGAAAACCCTGATTGGTTGCGTGTTTGGATCATATTAATGATGTTTGAATAATTTCAGGAGCTCTTTGAAGGTTATTACTTCTGTCAGGCACAAAGAGTGGATTTCTTTCAAAGAGCTAAGCCACATAAGGACCATCCCACAATCCTCAGGTAAAATAATTGAAAAAGTAGCTTCTGTAATCTGCTTCTTAGTCACTGCTTGCATGCCACTCAATGAACTGGAACCGTATTATGGTGTTTTAAGGGGCAGAGGAACAAATATTGGCTTAGTCTTTTATGTGCATCATCCTGTAATGAATCTTATTCTTGTTTCAATGTTCATGATGCAGAATGCAGAAACTTGCAAAAGAGTTAGGTGTAGTCATACCAGTTAGCTTCTTTGAGGAGGCAAACAATGCACATTATAATTCAATAGCCATAATTGATTCTGATGGAACTGATCTTGGGATTTATAGAAAGTCCCATATTCCAGATGGACCAGGTATGCAATATTCAGGACATTTATATGTCATTTAGTATGTCTACATCCTAACTCATCAAACAATCTCCCCTACAGGTTACGAGGAAAAGTTCTATTTTAATCCAGGTGACACTGGATTTAAGGTAGGTGCTTAAGATAGCCATAATTGATATTCACTGGTTGGAATAACCTTGGTTTTATGGGTTTTTTTTAATGATTGGTGAACATAGTGTAACATTGAGGCTTTTGCTGAACAGGTTTTCCAGACTAAATTTGCAAAGATTGGAGTTGGTAAGAACTTATAATTACTATAACTGCATTCTGTTCTTTTTGCCTGTACTCAAAACTTCATTTAGTGTGGCTGTATCAAGATTGTTAGACAATCAGAAAAGAAAAATGTTGAATCTATCAAAAAACATTTTCCCAATTTTGATTTTTGCTTCGCTAAAGCAACCAAACACATTTTGGAAGCTGCATTTTTCATCTTTCTCCCAGATAGGAAACTGAAGAATTATCTTTTTTACTATTTTAATTAATTTTCATGTCAGCTATTTGCTGGGATCAGTGGTTTCCTGAGGCAGCCCGAGCAATGGTGCTTCAAGGTGCTGAGATTCTATTTTATCCTACTGCTATTGGGTCTGAACCTCATGATGGAAGCATTGACTCTCGTGACCACTGGAAACGAGTAATGCAAGGACATGCTGGGGCCAATTTGGTAGGTTTTGTACGCAAGCTAATAGTTACCCATCCACATATTTTCATTTATAATGTGTATCTATAAGGTGCATATCTTGCTATCTCTTTCTTATATGTGTATGTGTCATGCTCACAGTTGTTTCTATTTCCTAATCTAGAACTCCTTCAGCATTAGTTGTTGGCTAAAATAATCCAAGATATACTATGCTAAAGTTTGTATTAGAGAAAAGGAAATTTACTGTATGATCATTTTTTTTTATATAAATATGAAGGGTTTAACCACTTGTGTAAACATTTATGTTTAAACTTTCCAACATATTTGATCAAATAATTTTGGAAAATGCAGGTACCTCTTGTGGCTTCAAATAGGATAGGAAAGGAGATAATAGAGACTGAACATGGAAAAACTGAGATAACATTTTACGGAAACTCCTTCATAGCAGGTAATTTTTGTGAACTGTTTTCTTTTCAGCACAGAAGCACACCTCACTAGTTTGACCAGTGTGGGAAAACCCTTCTTTTAAAAGATGACATGCTTTTTCCACATTCATCTCAACCCAAAACCAATATTTTCTTGCTTTGTAGCATTCCCCCCCACCCCCTGCCCTCCCTTCCCTTCTCCTCTTCTTTTTCTTAATCGATTTTTTTTTCTTCATTTCTTCTAACACTTGGAAAGTTTAGCTGCAGGCATAACTTATCTGTTTATATTTTTGTCTTCTCTATCAATATACAGGACCTACAGGAGAAATTGTTTCAGTTGCTGATGATAAAGAGGAAGCTGTTCTTATTGCTCAGTTTGATCTGGACAAGATCAAATCAACGAGGCATTGTTGGGGGGTATTCCGTGATAGGCGTCCTGATCTATATAAGGTGCTTTTAACATTAGATGGCAACAATCCCGTCCAATGATAGATAAACATCTTACCTTGTAACTGTTATAGAATGATACCTGGAATGGTTTAATCCTTTACAAACTTCCAGAGCGTTTATCACTCACCAAATATGCAAGAACAAGGGACAACACAAAAATATCATCTGCTAATTCCATGCAATTTAATAAATATGTGGAATTAATGATCAATCGGCTAATAAATTTGATGTTTTGTAGTCCATTTTAATCATAAACAATTCATCTGAGTCATTTGACACCATGTATGAACATTATATTTCATTTTATGCAATTTGGACACGGAAGTTTTCTGAAGTGTTCTAAATTTGCTGTTAGCTTCGAGAAGTGATTTGTTCTGTGTTTATATAGATCATTCCTGTCATTTTTCTTAAAGCATATTTGGCTGAGCTATTGTGATACGTGAAGATATAGATGTTGTAGACTTAGGTAGCATTTGGTTTCCAGACAGAACAAAATTAAATGTTTTGCATTTTTTTTTTTTTTTGGTTTTCTTAGAATTTGGGTCACGGTCCAACCTAACTTCAAAAGTTAGATCATGAAGTAAAGAGTTAGTAAGAATTATCTCTCACTTATGTACACTATTTTAGTCATATTACTTATTGATATAGGTCTAACTCAATACTAATAGTTCATGAGATGGGAGTTACCTATCACATATATCCATTATTTTAGTTATATTACTAGGTAAAGCAGCATCTCAAACAGCTTTAATCTTTTTTAATATTAACAAGAATGTATTAAATTTTAATCCAATGTCATATTCTGATCTATTTTTAAAATGTATAAAACAGAAAAACTTGTATTATATTATATTTACCAAAGATATCTAACCACAATTATTGCTCAGATTGTAGCATTTCTTCAGTCCTCCAAGCAGCCCAAAACACTTAACTGGGTGGTATGTGAGAAAAAGATAAACATACAGAATCTAAGACTTTCTAAATTTTTTATTTGTTAGAAATTATAAAAGTGTATAGGTCTCTCATATTTAATGAATCTTATTCATAATTTTATAGTTTTCAATAAAGAATATATTAAATAAAGTATGTCACAGAGTATGTTGCTAATATCATGAGAAAAGTATCATCTTCTCCCTCTAGATATCTTTTATATAAAATGCTAGATGACTGGATCAAAATTTACACAAAAAGGGGTCAGAGAGATATTTGGTGGAGCTTTGTACTATTCCCCTTGCCTTTCGTGCAAAATGAAAAGGATGATACTTGTTTCATTCAAATTTTTTAGAATACTTTCACAATTTATTTTTCTTTTACGTACTTTATCTTTTTTTTCTTATCTCTTTTTTTGTAAGATATACTGTGTGAAAATGTTGTCAAAATAGCATTACTCACAAGACAAATATCTTTATGTTCTGTGAATATTCTTTCCTTTGTTCTATTTTTATAATACAAGACTTGGGCCCTCGTCGTTACAGCAAATTTGGTTTGACTATAGGCAAGGCAAAGAAAGAGGAATGAACTAACAAGTATTTAATTTCTGATATACTATTTTTAATATATATTTTCATTATTAGTTATAACTTTTTGAAACTTATTAAATAATATGAATATCATTTTACATTTTGTAAATTTTAATAAATGTAAACTAACACGTAAAATAAATATGAATAATGCGGCATTACATTTACAACAATTGTATAAGCCATAATCTCACATAATGAACAAATTCCAACCCTGTACTGGGGTGTGAAAAAAAAATCAGTTAAGATTGAATTGGATTATAATCGAACGATAATCAAATTATTTTTTACAAAATCAGTTCGGTTAATCAAACTAGTTTTCATATAAATTTTTTTACTCGAAAAAAATAGTTTGAAAACCAGTTCGAAACTAGTCTGATTCTTAAAAATAATTTAAAACTGGTCAAAAATCAATTCAGTTCAGACTTAGTTTTTAAAATCAATTCGATTCTAAACTAATTTTTAAACTAATTTGATTATTTAAATATAAAACCAAACTAGTTGAAACAGTTCAAAATCAGTTTGATTTAGTTTTTTTTATCAAAATAATTTTTGTACACTCCTATTTTGTACCAATTGATTAAGGAACATAAATTATAATTATATGTCGGTTGTTGTTGGTTAACCATTATTTATGTAATTTGTGCATTAAATCAATAAGAGAGCATCGAACATTTTGCACATTACATTATATCACAAAATTTTGTCTAAAATACCATGGCCCTGGATCACATATTATATGCTCTTATCTTGGTGCCCTTTTCTTCTTTTTGTGTGTCGTGTCTCTTTTACAATCTTATCTCTGCTACTACGATTATGGGTTCTGATTTATTTCTAGATTATCCTACTTTCCCTTGGTTTTGTCTTCGTATTTTCTGTGGTAAGAAAAAGTGCTTCACGCGTTGCAGTACTCAAATGTGTCATTGCTAACCTCGATTCAACCCTCCCCGGCCATTGTGCTCATAGGATCTTGGATTATAGTTTAGTTAAGATAATCCTTAGATAACATGCATCTACCTTGTCTCACGTGAAAGTCCCCGAATTTCCACTTCCCATGACTAAGAAACATATAAAATAGACGTGACTCGTTTACAAGGGAAGTAGGTAGCGTGGGACAATATCGAGTCCTTGACAGAAGATTGCAATTTTCTCGTTAGTCCACTAATTTTGGAACACACCACACAAAACTTTTTTTTTTTTTTATATATAAAATATTTAGATTAATGAAAGACACTTCTTCTGACAAGGTCAGAAAAAGATCACCAACTGCAATGAAAATTTATAACAAGATTTACATGCTTATCAATACAAGTCTGAAAATCAAGTTTAAGTCACAGTTGATGTGAATGAAAACTCGATCAGAGGTGTCAACTCCTGTTTCCATCAGACAAAATCTTTAGAAGTTAAGAGACAAAAGCCAACATATTAAAGAAAAGATACAAAAACACAACAGTGCTTAAAATTATTTTGTTTCTTCTTCTCTTATTTTTGTAAATCTTCCTTAGCATTCAAATTTTCTGCTCTTTCATCAAGTAAGTGGCTAGTCATCACTTGAGCATCAATCTCATTTTCTTCATGATCTGCCACACAATTAATCATCATTTTTCTCTTCCATGTTTTCTTCTTCCTCCTCTTCATCCATTGTTTCTACACCAATATCATCATCATCATCATCTTCTTCTTCTTCTTCTTCTTCTATGGGTTCATCCTCATGATGAACAAAATGCAGCTTCAGCCTTCCATCCTCTCTACAAGCATGCAAGAACTCATGTGTTGGAATCCTTATCTCTTCAAGAACAAACCTCCCTTCACTTCTGTAGGACCTGAAACACACCCAAGGCTTCCCACTCCTCCCTATGCAAGAAATAGGAGGAGGGTACTCACTCACCCTTGAACTCACACACCTTTTGACACCCTCTTTCTCCTTATACACTTCACAACTCTCACTCATTCCATCCTTGAAGTCTTCAACATCATCTGAACTCTCAAAGCCAAGACCCTCAGTGCAAAGGTGCAAACTCTCAGAACTCAAGGATGAGAAGCTGTCACTATTCTTGTGCCTGTTGGTGTTGTTTGTTATCTCAGTTGACGATGATGATGATGAAGTAGAAACGTGGGGAGTGAATGGTGATGATATAGGACTCTCCTTGAAATGGAGTTCTCCAAATATCTCAGTGAAGGAGTGGGTTTGGTCTGTGGATTTTAGGGGTTTTATTTGGTTCCATGAGAGGGATTCAAGCAGGGTTGACTTTTCTGGCAAAAGGGTGTCGAAGATGTGATGCAGGCTCCCACATGTTGCCATGCCCTTCTTGCTAGCCAGTGTTTGGTACTTTGTGTAGAACTAAACACAGAAAGAAAGGAATAGGATATTGTAAGTGCTAACTTTTGGCAGTAGAGAGATAGGGGAAAAGAGCAAAGTGGCACGAAAATAGCATGAGATGAAAAAATCAAGGGGAAGATGCTATTATATATATGCAGTAGGAAGTTCTGATTTATGGTTTCTTGTTTTTTCTGTTGGTGTGGCTTATAAATGGCCAACGAGTGGTTATACTTACGTAGCTTAGCCAGGATTTGTTGTTGGCCATATAAAAGTCCTAGGTAACTAACTATATGGTGAGATTTATCTTAATTCTTTTGGATAGAGATGGCACTTAATTATCCTTTATACAAGAGGTAATCAGTGATAAAAATTGCCTTCCGAATATTTAAGAAGGTTGTATATTCAAGATTTAAACCTGAAGTTGTTTAAACAAGAACAATTCTGCATTAATTCGTGCATGTATTTAGTGACAAGATTTATATAAATTCAGATTATTATTCATTATCCACAATAAATTGAAATTTATAAAAATTATGGTGAATTGATTTCTTAAGCATCACGTTAGCATGCAAAACCGATCCTAATTTAGTATACCATGTATTCTTAAAGTTAGTTGTCTAGGTACTCTCAGCCTTATTAAAAGGGCTTCCAACCACCAACAAGGTCCAACATTGGGTTATTTAAGCATACCTACCATGCATATGGAAAATACTTCGTTGGGAGAGATAAAATCCACTTCGGTGATCTCGGGTGAGTCTCATGATTTTTGGTTATAAAGATATCTTGCTTCCAGCAAAAAAAGGCTTCCAACCTGAAAGTTACCTTTATACACGGTCATGGAAAAGACTTGATGACTTGGTATTTTCCAAAACATAGTAGACCCAGTCTTGGGTGTAAACCTAATACACGGATTGCATCAGGCAACAAATGTTTCAACCATCTAGGCTTCTACCTAAATAATAAGAAAAAAGGTATAATCATTAATTTGTCTGTGAAGATGAATACATAAAAATGGTATAACCAAGAGAGCTTGCCTGTGCAGATGGCACTCCAATTGGACGTTCCTTTTGGGGAAGGAAACAAGGGACGGGACCACAACAACTTTCTTGGTTTTGTGAGGGGCAAATTTTGAGCAATGATTCGATCCTACCATGGTGCTGTCCAGAGTACAATGATGTGAACGCGAAGACTACTACTTGCACACCTACACTTACAGCCACACCCTTCTCTAAAATCTTCTAAAATTCTAACACATTTGAATGTGGGTACACGTTCAATTAACCGTTTTCACTTGTTGTAACTGTCCAAGTGGCTCTGCTAGATTGAACATTGCAGGCAACGTGGCACGCTTATATACAAGTGTCTCGTGACCCTTGGTACCACATTATCTAATTTGCATTTGTTAAAGACTAAAGTTATACGGTATTATCTTTCTTGCAATAATACACAAATTGTCCTTAAGATGAATCTATTTTGGAGTTTGTACTCTCATAAATTTTGTTTTATAGGGAATTGGTAATGGACTAATAATCTAAATTTGGAATCCTTCCCTATCAAATATTACTAAGTGTGATTAAACACTACAGTCCCCTTCAGCTTTCTGCACTAGGAGGATAAGGCTAGTAGCTAGTCTACAGAATAGAATTGCCACAAACCAAGAACTTATGCATGTATGGCTTCAAGTTCCACCGTTCCCACTTCCACTTGTGATCATAATTTATCATTGGTGGAAAGAAGGAGAGGAATATTCGATTGAGTCCTTTAAACTTGTTGACTCCTTTCTAGGAAAATGGTTGTGGTTCTCAGCTAGCCCTCCCTTTCACTGCCTTGTCCCATTATAGAAATGTACATACAATTAACCCTTAGATGCGTTTTGGTGGGAAAAGTAGCTTGCAACGTTTTCTTTAAAGTTTGATAGTTTTGTGGTTTTCATTCCTCTTGATATTTCTCACCTCCATAAAACTCCTTGCCATTGGTCTACCTTTGTGGACCTGATGCCTCCCAAATCAATCATACAATATTTTTTCCATAAAATTTTGTATTGAAGTTCTATGGCCACTACTACTGTTATGGTCCAAGGGAAAAAGGTTCCACTTCTACCTAAACGCGTAGCATGTCTCATTGCTATCATCTGACCAAAACTTATTGGACGATCCTTACTCTGGCAGGAAACCAAAATTGTAGAGTAAGGATCCAAAAGACCATTCCAAAGGGCAACAGAAGATTAATTTATTATTAAGGAATAATTATGAACACAAGTAAACACACAGGGAATGATATTTCATTACAATGTTAGTGTGATCATAGTACTATTCTTGAAATCAGATAAGTTAAACAAACAAAGGAAAAAGGAAAAAGAAATCATAAAGGACCAATTCACAAACTTCCCCTGGCAATTTGCAACTTGAGACATAAACAAACTTACAATGCCACAATGTCAAATAATCAATTTACATTTCAGTGCCTC
Organism: Glycine max; assembly: GCF_000004515.6. Taxonomy (NCBI): domain Eukaryota; kingdom Viridiplantae; phylum Streptophyta; class Magnoliopsida; order Fabales; family Fabaceae; genus Glycine; species Glycine max. Next base: position 36,120,845 of record NC_038248.2, on the reverse strand, counting down.
TTCTGTTCTTCACAGCCACGCTTTGATCTATTCATTTATTGTATCTATGTGACTTAAAATACCAATTCCTTTTTTTTTCTCAACAGGCACTATTTGATGGATCACAGGTTGCTGCCTCTTGTCTTTTTGGACTCTTTTCTAGCATTTGACTTACTTGATTGGCCAGTTTTACTCTTCCCCATGTTTCCTACGGGTGGAAACTCACAATACAAATCCTCATTGCAAACAAGATTCTCAGAAGAGTTTGTCAAACTGCCAGGTTCTCCTCCAGTTGAGTTGTTTTGGAGTGATTCAGGGGAACGGTCTAAGGCAGTTTTCTCTAAAACAAAGTTTTCTTGAGCCTCTTCATTTTCTGCAGGAGTATCTTGCCGGAAGGACTCCAAAATTCTACGGTTTTCATTATCTACAGAAGGTTGTAGATAAAATCTAGGACATGATTCTACCACAGAATCCTTTCTTTCCCGCACTGTCCTTAATATAAGTGTCTTCAAGAAGTTCATTACTTGAACTGCATACATCAATGCAGATATAGGGTCTGCCATCTGCAATCAGAATGACCAAATACTTTCATTGACTCGAACCTACTATCAGATGGAACAACTATCACATTGGCATCTTTATTTACTCTTGGAAAAACACAGCATAGTAAAGACTTCACTAAAGGTAAAAATATTGTCAAGACAAGTAGTGCAGAAAAGATTTCCCGAGAAAAGAAAACAATTGGATTTCAAAAGATTTCCATATGCAATTTAGTAAAGTAGAAAATGAAAATATATAGCACTTGTATGGTACATCTTTTCTTCCTTGCAGTCACTTGAGAATGAAAAAATATGGAAACACACCTGAGTCATGTTTGGTGCAAAAACCATGGCAATGTTACGCGCATTCATCTTATTAACATGCTCATGTAGGACAACATCAGCCATCAGATTGATGGCCCAGTCCAAGAGTGAAGCTTCAGTATGAGGTAGATGTCTCACTAGTTCAGAACATTCATCCTCAGTCTGGCATTGCATTACCTGCTCGGGTGATAATGAATCTAGAATGCCTGTAGGAAGTTCCCTAAACCAAGCCTTGAAAAATGCAAGAATATCAAAATAGTATCTAATAACATGCATTTTCTTTATGCCAAAAAAAAGCACAAAGAATTAAGCAGAAGCTACAAAAGCAGTGTTTTGTAGCATTTACCTTATATCCTTTCATATAAAAGATAGTTTGCTATGTACGCGAGTTTAATTAAATGGGATTCTGGAATGGATTCTGATAGTTACTTGCTAGGATAAAACTACACCAAGAAAGGTGACATATTCCAACTAAGTAGTGCTAAAGTTTCATGAAGCAGCAATTGAAATAAAGATGTTGGGAAACTTGTTATATTTGTCTAAAGACATGAATTGACAGGTTGTTAGTGGCTAGCAGTAAATAAGTTGGAAGGTTAAGACAGAAGCAGAGGATGATATGGATGCAATTGGTCAGCATATGATTTAGGAAGAACAGAAAACAGATAGAAAAATGAAGGTTCTCATTGAGCTTGTCTAGAAGAAACGGAATAAAAAGAAAGGATAAAATTGTTTTGCAAATAATTTTAAAAAGACTCACAAGCAAGGGTCATAAGACATTTCAGTTTCCACTTTCCAACAGGATCATAAAGTTTACACATTGAAAACACTTGTATTGTAGAGTTTAGTTTTGTTTGTTGGCCCTGACGAACATTGAATTAAAAAGGAAAAACTAATCATGTAATTAGGAAGTCATTTTTATATTTTTTAAAAATAAAACAAATATTAATTAGAAATTTGGATGATCATAGGAGTGGCAGTAGATCATTTGTCTGACTCAACTATTTAATAAAGGACATCTTAGGAAGATGAGAAAAAAGTTATATAGGAGATGCAATAAACGAATAGGAATGACAATACAGCCTCCCTCATAAACTGCAGGATGTTCTAGCTCACCATCTAGTCTATAAACCAGATATTGTATGGGCAGACAATTTTACTATTCATCTGATCCATTAAAACGGGTCTAGATATGGAATGTGGTACTATTCAGTCAAATACATTGCGGAATTTGGAAATGATGTTTATTTGTCTAATTTATTAGACTTAGATAAATGTTTGAAATTGATAAGTTACTTTCTACAATCAATTACATGTTGAATCAATTCTATTTGCACAAATGATTCTAGTACATGTTAGATCTATAATAAAAGAGAAAAAGAATTATTGCATAAAAATAATCATTTCCACAAGCAAAAGTAATCATTATATCATAGAAGATACTTTTTTTAGTCAATATGATGATCCAGTTCAATTCACCAAACAAGCATCTATGAACAGGTACATCAACAGAGGAGCCAGAAGCAAACAATCATCTTGCAAGAGTTATACCTTAATTAGCCCTGCCAAACAATGTACATCAATGCCTTCTGGGACCACTCCCAAATTCAATTGATCCCTAACATGTTCCTCTTGACCATTGTCCGCGTTAATTCTGAAAATCCCCTCCACCTGCATGTGTAAGTTCAACTTTTTAACCAAGAAGAACCATTAATGCAATCATTTGCAAGGTGAACAAATAAGTCCCCATGGAGTAGTACATGATAAAGCAGGACTATCATTTTTGCTAGTTTCACACAAATTGCATCCAACAGATAACCAGCAACATCATCAGAAATTTACAGACAAATATAGATGATCAAACCTGCAACCCTCCTTGAACATACAGATGCCTTTGCATCAACAGCAGTATTGTTGGCACACTGTTCCCTCTTGAGTCATACGACAACTGCATGGATTCTGTTGAAACTCCAAAAACAGATGCACTACATGTGATAAATCAAACAAAAGCGTAAATAAATAAACAAAACAACACAACCTTTAAATCAAAGACTCTAATATAAATGCATTCACAAATGCAAAAGATCTTGACATTCTCTAATAAAAACCGACCAATCGTGCATAAAAATTAAACTCATAATCAAAACCATATTGTTTCTGATTCGTTGACTTTATAAAATCTAAGGATGCATAGAAATTAAACTCGGAATCAAAACTATAATGTGCATTAAAAATAATGCATAATTTTCCTCTTAAATTTAAAAACTAATAAAAACCAACATGCATTCGATCAGAAATGTGACTCTAATTCAATGATGAACAAGTGTCTTCAATTCATGCCTTTTAATATATATGCATGGACATAAACACACACCTAGCACTAGGAGGCCTTCTGGGGACCTCAGGTTCAAACTCAACAGGCAAGCCCAAGAAACCATTGAACCTATCAAAGGTGACATGCGCAACATGGCGCACGTTCGTTGGGGAGCCAATGTCCATAATGGAGCCGATGTTTTTGCGAGGAAGCTGGAAGGATTTCCTGAGAAGGGTCAGAAGAAGCGCCAAGAGAGGTCGGAGGAGAAAGGCATTGGGAGAAGAGAATGAAGAGGTTGTTGGTGTTGTTGTCCTTGTCTTTGTTGTTGTTGTTGTTGTTGTTGTCCTTGTCTTTGTTGGTGGTGATGAAGCAACAAAACGAGGTGGGGAGGAGTGGAGGACCTCGGTCATGGCTGGCAATGAAAGAGGCCTTTACTTGGAATATAAAAAACGAAAGCACAAAGATTTTGTTTCAGAAAATGCCAAGGTTGTGACTTGGAGTTGGATTGAAGGAAAGTGCAGTAGTGTTTCTAGGGTGTGGGACGTGAGAATCATTAACTCAGTTTTTCTTTTTAATTTTCATATTTTTTATGTTATGTTGCGTGCTGTGGAGCGTTGAACAAAGTAGTAGTCACGCTTGTGTATGTGTTGGAGTGAGTGGAGAGAGAAAGTCACCAACAAGGATAGGAAGAGTAGAACTAAAGACAGATAGACAACAAAAAAACAAACCGGTGAGAAATGAAATGAACACTTGAAGATGGTGAAAACTTGTAAAAGAATCTCATAATATATAATAGGTTTTTTTTTACTGGGGGTTTCATAATTAATATATATATATATATGAATCAAAGATAATGTCAAAAAATATATAATAATTCACATATATTATATTGTTCAATCTATTTAGATCATTGACATAGATCCGAATATACATTAAAGTCACTGCAGATTGTTTTATATATCAGTTTGTTGTATCCCATATGTTAATAAAAAATAATGTCATTATTGTATTAATTAGCTTAGTACACCAAAGTTAAATATATTTTTAGCTTCTACAAAACCTCTTCTTTTATGTTACCAGCTCCTTCTCACACCATCTTTGTACCATAAAATAATACACAAGTGTAATTTATAATATATATATAGTTAGCTAAATATGATGATGACCCAATAATTTAAAATAATATATTTTTATTTAAAGAATTTATGCGAATCTGTCCTTTTGATTATGAATGATGAATAAAGTATTTATTACCTAAACTAATATAATTAATACGCGTGAGATTGTCTTCATTAAATTAAAAAATACCCTAACCTTTTTACGTAATAGCTTTTATGCGTTATGTCCTGTTATATTGATCAAGAAAATAATAAATAATAAATATTAAAAATCACAATAATTTTTTGTGTGAATACAATAAAATTATATTAATGACTATAAAAAAGATAGTTTGATTAATGACATTTCAAGAAATAAATTATTTTTAGTTTTCCATTCAATGTTTTAAAAATACTTGTTCATATTTTTCTAATACGTTAAAAATTAATATGATAATTTTGCAGGCTAGCTAGTAGCTAATTAATAAGAATTTCCGCGGTATCATGTGTGTCTGCATGTATGTGGATAGAATTAATTTTAGATAAACATGATTTTGTAGAATTGATTACAGTTAAAATTAATTTTGATACAACAAGATTCTTCTTTAGATAAGAAATATTAGGAAAATGATTTTTTTTTTCCAAAAAATGTTGTTTGAATACTTTGAGGCTTGAGCACCTTGCAATCATACAACCGAGGGCCATTGATGCAAAACCTCTCAATTGTGTTTTTTGTGGAGGAAAAATCGTGTTTGTAATCCTCATATTCAGTGATGGATTTAGAAACATGTCGAGGATAATACTCATATTACAAATTGACTTTTTTACTACATTTCAAATTATGAAAGTGGTTTTATACCAAAAAAATTTATCAAAGTAGTTTATAATTATAATTATATATAGAGAGAGAAATGTAATATATTAAATGTGTTCCTTTGCATAATAGTCATTCAAAAATTATTCTTACATAACTTTGGATTATGTTTCCTGAAATACATATTGTTTTAAAAAAACTTAATCCAAAATTATGTTAAGAATAAAATTTTAGAATGGTTATTCCGAAAAGCAACACCTTATTTTAGACTCTGGATTCGTCAATCCGGAAAATTGAGTGGATCAAGAAGAAGAAGAAAGCTTTACAAACAGAAAAGGACAAAAGTAGCGGAGTTTAAGGAGGTCCAGTGCAAGGGGTTGAACAAGTTGCTGCTTAGGGGACACAAGGGTGAGAGAGAAACTATGGGGTGCAAGTAGGAACAGCCTTCATTATGAAAGATGTACACCAAACTCATACAAGTGATGAAGCCCACAATAGCCCAAATTCTCGTGACCAAGATTGCTAATTTTCGCCGTTGTAAAGTTATATAATATATATTATTTTTACTTTATTTTCTAAAAAATAAAACAACTCATAAACTTATTTTTAATATAAAATTATTTTGAAAATGAAATAAGAAAAATGAAACGAAAAGACCGGAATAGTTTTAAAGACACTGTATAGTTCACGGACAGCATACATTTTTATTCAAATAAAAAAACAAATTTTATAGAAGCAGATTAATAAATTAATTTTTCTTCTTGTGGTATCTTTTTTAGTAATTTTCATCATTTTATCATAAACATTTATTATTTGGATTTACCTTTAACTTCATCTTTAAGAGTTCTCCTCCAAATGAATTCATCTTTACTTTCATCAAATATTTATATATTTAATGATCTAATTCACTTCACAATGGTGGAGAATCTAGGTTTGATATTAAAAAAAACACTCTAGTGAGGGTGGAGAAAGTTAAACTTAAAATTAATCTCATACTCAATTCAAAAAATTGAAACTTGAAGGGAATATCAAAGAATGAAAATCCTATTTCTGATGGCTAAAATTAAAATCAAATTGTTATAAAATATTAGGGCTTAGGATAAATATTGTTGAAAAAGACACGGCATACCGATATTGACCACCGTCTTGGCAAACAACGCTGTGGTTGCGTGTGAGGATTCCCGTCATTCGTCAAATCCTATGATAATAAGACACATGCCTATATTACCAAACCCGAAACTAGAAAGTACCGTTATCTAACTTTTATCTCTCTCTCTCTCTCAACGTGCTCGTGCAATTAAGCAATCTGAATCCAAGGTTGTAATTGTAACTAGCTAATATGTCTTCTTCATACCATTTTCAATCTCAGTCCTATGCTCCATCTGCGCCAGAACAACCTCCATATTCCAATTACCATCACACTTCTTCATCAGCATCATCGAGTTTTCCACCAGGGACACCCCATGACGTCATTAGGAGCTTTCAGATGGTGGATAGGGACCGAAGTGGCTTCATTGATGAACGTGAATTGCAGCAAGCTCTCTCTTCTGGATTCCACCACTTCAACCTCAGGACCATTCGTTTTCTCATGTTCCTCTTCAAGAGTCCAAACCTACCCCTCACAATTGGTACCTAACTTCTATTCTTTTCTTTTTCTTAGTGTTTTAATTTAGGCAAATATTAATGGGCATTGGTTAAGACTTAAGAAACTAAAAGGAAAAATATTTTTTATGAGATCCATAAAATTCCGCGGTTTATGATTTTTAATGAGATACATTTGCTGTTCTCCAATGATTTCTACAATGACTATTTTTTCTGTTTAATTCCTTAACCAATGTCGTAACGACACTAGTTAGTAATATCCTTTAATTCAATTCATTGGGTTGGAGTTTTCAATTGTGTTGATATCAATTGGCTATTGCTCGTTCCTTCACAGGACCAAAGGAATTTGCAGCACTCTGGAGTTGCCTTGGTCATTGGCGAGTGAGTCTTGTTTTCATTTCTTCTTTTACTCTTTCTCAAGATATAGGAAAAGAAAATAAGAAAATAAAATGAATTGAATTTTTTTTCATAAGTAAAATTAACTTATTATACTTATCAGCTTTTTTAGAGAAGTTATTTGAATGAGTTTTATAACATATAAATGTAAGTTGATTTTAGGTTAGAGAAAAAAAGTTCAACTTGTTTTTATTTTATTTTATGTTCTTCTCTTATAAGTGATTACAAAGAAGTTTATCCAAATTGCTTGGGTTTGAAATTTGTGTTTTACAATAGAACTTCACCCCAGGTGATAGTCTCTGAATCTGTTACTTCAATTTGTAGGGCATATTTGAGAGGTACGATAAAGACAGGAGTGGGAAAATTGATCCATTAGAACTCAGAGATGCTCTATATGGTATTGGCTATGCTGTACCGGGCTCGGTTCTACAACTTCTGCTTTCCAAATACGGTGATGGAAGTGGTAGGAGGGTTGAACTTGGTTTTGACAGTTTTGTCGAGTAAGATTTTTTTATCTGGGTCTTTGAAGAGAGTAAATTTTCATTTTGGTAGTTGAGAGATTTTTTAATCATTAATTTGGTCCTCGAAATGTTATTACATCAATCTTGTCCTCAAATGATGTTTTTCTTTTTTCTGTATCAAAATAGTAAAAAGACTTAATCTTGTCATACATACTATTATGATAACATAATGATTTGGGGGCCATTTTGGTGTAGCTTATGTTTGGAGCACCAAATTGGTATTCTGAAATCTTTCAAGGACTAAATTGGCTTTTGTTGTATTTGAAAATGTCAATAATGTCATTATATATCTAATGTTCTGTTTTTGGATGTATGCAGGTGTGGGATGATTATTAAGGTAAAACTCAATGAGCTTTTGAAGCCATGGACGTGCCTCTCATTTCTCTATTTCTTCCTTTGTGTTTCTTTTTCATCCTTTCCTTTGATATGGGCCAATTCACCTGTTCCATTGTTTGTTTAGCTTGATATATGTAGTTCGGGACATAGATGTCTATACTCTATCCTGTTACATTCGTTAGCATATGCATTATCTTCACTTTCTGATATGTGATGAGAAATAAACAATTGGTTGGTGTTATATGGTACTTTTGAAAAAAACAAAAAAAAAGTTTTTTTCATAAGTTAAAATTAGTTTATGTATAATTTAAAATTAACTTTTCAAAATAAAAAAAAAAATAACTTTTGAAGAAACTCGTATGAGAGGATTTTTACAAATTTATTAATGCATAATTTTAACTTTTATGATAAGTTTATTTTATTTCATTCTCCTATAATGTTTATAGAGAAATTCATCAAAACAGGACCCATCTCTAATAAACTTTGCCAAGAAAAACCCGAAGGCCTAAACATTTTGGAGCATCATTTGTTCATTTCAATATGTAGAAATTAGCATTGTCATGAAAAATACATGCTCTTGTAACCAAGAGTTGATTCTTGTTTATTTACTTGTGTTTGTTGCTGTGCTAATTACCTGTTACACTTTCAGGGTCTGACTGATAAATTTAAGGAGAAGGATACACGGTATACGGGTTCGGCTACACTTTCATACGATGCCTTTATGACTATGGTCCTTCCTTTCCTTGTATCTTATGATTGATAAGTGATGTTCGTCGGCAAGATTTCCAAGTTCTTTGGTCCTACATTCAATTGATTGTTTTATGACTTTGATTGTGAATAAATTTTTAGGGTGCAACGATTTGTTATATTCATTTGTGTTCCAGTAATGCTCACATACATCTCATTCATTTACATTTTTTTTTAACCAACAAGTTACCTATTATAGCTAAGGGGTTTGTGGCAAGAGAAGTGATTAAGCGTTAGTAGGTGAGTGGTGAAAGTGTGTATATAGAAGAATGTATGTATTTAAACTTTTTTCTCTTGTAAACATTATGTAAAAGATGTGCAAGTTCCAAGAATTTGTTTCAATATTTATTGATATGAATAATTTTACATGCACAATTTCACACACAAGTTTCTCATTACTTCTCCCAAACTAAATATCCAACTAATTTAATCAGCTACATACTTAAAGTTAATTAAGGGTTTGTTGCAAGAAAAGTGGTTAAACATAAGAAGTTAATGACCGGTTACTTATTAGTGGAATAACTTTTATATAATTATGTTTATTAAATTATTAATATAAATAATGTTTGCAAAAATAGTACTCCGTATAAAATTAGTATGTCTGTTTTCACTAATGCCAAGCAAAACCAGTGACAATTGTTTTCCCCTGCGTACTATGAAAGGTAACTAAAAAAATAAAGCCAAAACACTAACTTCTACGTAAATATTTACCCTGAGGACATGATGACATAACTCCATGTGTCATGAGTTCGATGTGTTGTAATTTGTAAATGTATTACTCTAAAATTTTAGTTGACCCCATCCATAAGATACGTGGGTTCCACCCCCATCAATTTTAGTCGATCCCATCCACCACATGAAATTACAATTTGCACTTTATCCCAGCTATTATAATTTGAACATATAATTAGGTTTTAAAAGATTGAGCAGCCATTATCTCTAATCATTCACCAAATCTTACATCATACATTAATAGAATATTCTCCAACTTGTTTCGTATTAAGATTTTTTTTTCCTAAGCTAGTATTAAGAATTGCTAATATTATTAAAAGAGAAAAAGAAAAGAAAGCTTTGTATGGCAGCAAAATTTTATTCAAGTCTAATTGTATATATCAATGGTAGGTTTTGACTATATTAGGGGCGGACCTGTGTGTTAGCCAAGGGGCCCATGGCCCCCCTCGATTTTTTGAAAATTTCATAATTAATATAAATGTTTTAATTATTAGGTGATTTATTTTGTTAATTTTTAATTATTAGATAAGACTGTACTCTATTTTAAAGGCTTTGTTAAATATTGAATGTGGCCTTTTCTTTGTGACTCCAGTCCATGAAATATTAAACAGATATCCTTAAAAAAAATATAGGATAAATTTTAAAAATTCATTCAATTTAAACTTTTTTTGGATTTTTTAAATTCTTTTATTAGTAGAAGTGTAGAACATATCTTAATAAATCATTTTATTAATAGAATATATTGTATTTAATTACATAACCCATATAGACTTATAAGTATATTAAAAGAGTTTAATTAGTATGTATTGATCATATAAAATAATGTTATATTGTTATTTAATTATATAATTATATATAATTTTAAAAAAATTTATTATAATGATAATTTGTAATTAAATGATTGTATAAAATTATTATAGAAATTATTAGTGCATATTTCTTTTTTCATATTGTAATATTAGCAAGCATGTTTTGATAGTTTTATTTGTTTCGTATCTCATAAAAATGAAGTTTATTTATTTATTTATTTTCACGTGTTAATTTATTTCGTATGTGTAAAAATCATCAAAAAAAAATATTGTATCTATAAAAAATCTAATTAAGTTAAATATTTGTGTATATAATTTAATTATTTTAATTCCCGTTTTTTTACCATTGTTAGTGTTGCAACAGAACAACGAAAAAAATTTAAAAATAAAGGAGTTGCCATCATAGTTTATTGAGAGATAAATTAAAAAAAAAAGAATTTTCAAAAGATTATAACTTTTGCAAACAAATTCGAGTTCAAGAGAGTTGATTACATTTAAGAAAGGTGCTAACAGCCTATGATGCACATCATAAAAATAGTCTCATCTAATTAATTAAGCAAACTAATTTTAACTTTTAAAATATATGTCCCACTCTAAAAAAATGGTGACTATGACGAACATCAAATTTTATTATTCATTTTTGAGGAAAAGAGAGTTAATGTTTTATTTTTTGATTTTATATATTTATTGAACTTTAGGATTTATGAATTGTCACAAGAATACATCCTAAAATGTAAAATTGATAAAGGTGTACACCCAAGTCAATCCTTAGAAACATTTTGCTTAAAAATTATTCTATAGAGATATTAGTTTCAATAAACAGATTGTATTAATTCATTTAATTAAAAAGGAGAATAATTAACTGCCAAAAGTCATATATCTAAGAAAACGTAAAAAGGAAATACATTCATTCAAAACTAAAACAGAGCGTGGAGATTTTTTAGGAGGAAGATTCTTATCATAAAATATGTACATAAAGGCAAAAGAAATAAGCAACATGAGGTGAAATAGGATTCACTTACATGAGCTAAGAACTAATTAATCGAGCTTTGGAAACTTCTTGACATAAGAACGTTATTGCAAGCGTAAATATTTTTTAATTTATGATGAAGTAAATTAATAACAGATTAAGAACAAAAGTTATACAGCAATATTCCAAAGAAAGGTCCCAGCAGCAATATTACCATACACTTGAACTTGAATATCAGTGACTATTTCATTGCATATCAATACCTGCAAATGAACTTTTTCTTCTGCAGTTAAACTGACAGCACGGAAGACTAAAGTCGTGAGCTAAAAGCATTTTTTTTTTTTTTATCAATCACTGCACATGCATCTTCAGGTTTAAACCAAAAACACCGAGAACTAAAAGCAATGAATGGTGCACGAAGACTACAGAACAAAGAGCCACACATCATAAGTCACTCATGAGAGTATACACGTATGGAGTTAAGGGTTTTCTCTGATGCAAGGGTGAGTTGGGTCCTAAGTGGGTTTGGGTTATGGGTATTTCACTTGAATTGATTTTATTGGGTTAATAGTTCATGATTGAATTGAGTTTCACCAGTAATCTGAAAATCAGAAAGTTGTGAAACTTTTTCTCTCTTTTCTTTTGTGATTTTTTTTTCTTTTCATTTTTTCTCTCTTTTTATCATTATTCTTTTCAATTCTTTTCTCAGTTTTTCGTAAAATAATATAAATAATCTGAACAAAATTGAGTGTTAAAAGTTTGTAATAAATGAAAATAAATTTTTAGAAAATTTATCTGTTTATTGGCCTCCCTATTTTTCAATCCTGGATCTGCCCCTCACTATATTGAGCATTGCCATCAATGATCTAGTCATCTAGATTTATATCTTAATTCAATAACAACCAATTGCTTAGACTGATAGAATTGGAAACCGAATCTAAATAGTTTTTGCAGAAATATAGTTTGACTTTATTATTTTAATTCAACTATTCGATTTACACACATGTACCTAAGTAAGCTACCCCACCAATTGGCACTATTGAGATTGGAATAAATTTGGTTTTAGATTGTCCACTATTTATCTAATGCTAATAAAACACCTTAAATTTGACTTTTATATATAGTAAGGTCATTGTAAATATTACTGTAGTTTTTTTTAGGTCACTTAAAAAAACTGAGAACTATTCATCTTTGAAACTTTATTTCGTAATAAATAAAAGAGTAACATAATAAAAAAAATCTCTGAAATTCTATTTAACATACACAAATAATTTAACATATTTAACGCACACAACTAGTGAACAACCACCAAGAGCAATATTTTAATATTTGAATCAGTTATTGAACCAATTTCGATTATTACTGATGAATTGATTTGACTTCATATATATTACAAAAATATAACTAAATAACCAACATAATTTAATTATTCAATACTGTAAATTTAAAATGATTTTCGTTATAAAATATCTAATATTTTAAATAACAACCAATGTATATGTTACTATCAGTCTATAAATAAATTTTAAACACAAATAACATTCAATACCTTTAAAATAATCATAAATTCACAAAAAATAACATAAAAAATCATAATTTTTAATTTTTTTAAAAAAGAGCAATTCAATTCAATAAAAGATTCATTCCAATTTAATCAAATACCCACCCAATTCAACCTAAGTCACACTGGTTCTAATACATTTCCATATTTTTTTTTAACAAATCAAATCAGTATATCCATCAGATTCCGGATCAAACTGGTCAAGCCCGTTCTTAAAACACAGACCAAGAGTATCCAATCCAGTTTGCGTCTGTTCCTATCTACGTGCCAAAAATAAAACCTTGCAAATAATTTTTTTACACTAGTTTCGTAAATTGTTTTTATTTATCCGTACAGTCAATTAGCCGTAACATCTTTCTCCAACACAAGTATAACCAATGTTCTAGCAAACAGCATGTTTTTCTGTTAAAAAAGTTTACCTACCACTTCTCGGTTGGATCTCTAAATTCTAAAGTGAGGTTTAATTTTCACTTTTTGTTGAATCTATTATGATATTGACGCTAAAACTTAATTTCTACGGCTCCACAAACCCCCATATTGATGACAAGCACAAAAGATTAAAGCAATCATTTCATTTACTTAAGTGGCCCTTAAATTTCTTATAGATTTTATACTCGTACTACTTTGTTGTTTTTTTCTACCTTAAAGCCCAAAACTATTGTAAGCGAGGAGGTCCACCATCTAATCAATAATGCTTCAAAGCAAAGAACCTCAAATATAGCAAGCTAATTAAGCGTGCACAAAAAATTTTAAGTGGTTTCTTTTGAGCTGTTTATAATAATATCTTCTCTATGGAGCAATAATGATGATACTAACATGTAACAACAATATCATCATCATTTTGCAATCTAAGCGCGTACACACACACCCACACAAAAAAAGTTCCTCCCAGTATGAACATATGCTATTTTGATATGTCTGTAACCAGAACAAAACAATCGGAAGTAATTCAAAAGCTTCCGCGTCTTCATTTATACTTTTTTTACCATTTACTACTGGTTGCTTCCACAACTAGTCTTTCTGGGTTTATGTCAGCTATATTGTTCTTCTTATCACACTCAGACAGAAAGGTGTGTTGAAAGTCTCATATAACAGATAAATATAAGAAAAATGAGATATATTAAAATTCTACCTTAAATAAAGATAATATCGAAATAAACTATACAAGTGAAGAGTAATTTTCACCTTACTGTACAAAATCATAAAATCATTTGACCATTTTTTTTACATGTACAACATAATAATCTGTCTAAAGAAGACTTTTTTTTTTATTTTATATATATTAACTTTCTGTCAAAAAATCACTGTTCTCCATATTACGAATCTTTGATTATTTCTAAACTGTGAAATAAAAAATTATATGAATGGATTTAGCTACAAACTAGATTTAGGCAAAATACGAACTAGTCCTCGAACAACTGCTCCCATGGCTGTGTAGAAAATGTGTAGAATTTGCCTTGCCCTTGTCTCCCTGCATAGATGCGTCAATATTAAGTCAATAATATGCATGCACCATTCTCTAAAGATTTTTTTTAATGTCAAAAATGGAAGAAATTCTTATGGGACATTTCCACTATATTTTATTTAATTCTTTAGGTTCTTCGAAAAAAAAAAGGTTTAAAACTGTAATTTATATCACATTTCTGTGGTCCATTATATTACTACTACTAGATATACCTATTAAATGACGAACACGTTGTCATTATGTAATATTTTTTTTATGCGTTGTCATTATGTAATATGTCCCAAGGTGTCTGAATTTGTATTAAATTAAAATTTTTATTCGATGTATTTTCTATCCGTTCTTTTTTTTTTTCAGAATTTATGAAACTAATGCCAAATCTGCTAAAAAAAACATGTTCTTGGTGGGTGGTGGGGTAACTGGTATTAATGAGATGAAATTGTACCAAAAATAAAAATAAAAATTAGACGACTATTGTTTATATGAATTCTCTAAGTTTATATTTAAACACGTTCTTGTGGTGTTTTTTTCCCCTATTGTTTAGAACAGCATAAAGTAAAGATGTATTTTGGTTTGTGAGTATATATGGCACATCAGAAAAGAAACTTAATGCCACAAAAATCAGGTATGGAAGCAGCTAGCAATAATCATCACTAATTGTGCTTTGAAATATTTAGGTGGCTGCTCCTATCTGTCATTCTCATCCCAATTGAGCCATGCTGCTGTAAGAACTCTACAAATTCAATTGAAATGACCTGGACCACCTCTAATAGCCGCCCTAAGCTCAATTTTTATGACCCTTATTGCAGAATCTTTCACATGAGATTATTCTCGTCCAACAAAGAGGCACCATTAGAATTCTAAACCATGTTTTCTCCATTCAGATTCTCACAACTGCACTCAGCTCATGAATTTTTCTAAGTTGCAAATGATACGCTACAATATTATACCTTGAAATTTAACATCCTGTTTGACCTTGGAACAGTTCACACTAAGGAATTTTAATTCTATGAGGACAAGCTATCACTCACTAATAGAGATGGTATAATAGAATCTCTAAACTCTTTACTCAACAGTTTAATAAAATTCTACAGTAGGCCCCTCTTGGTAGGTGACATTCCAATGCTAGTATGCTACAACTGAAATTGATCTCCTCGTATATTTTAATAATTAGATTTTATGGTTAAAAATTAAGAGAAAATAATTTATGCAAATGATATTCTTACACTGATATCGTATCATACAAATGTATGGTAAGTCTAGGATCTTTTATAATAACCATTGTACCTGTCATAATTTCTTATTGACCGAGTTTAAAAAAATTTACAGTGTATAAAAAATGAAACTCAAATTTTAATAATTTACTAGGATAGTGAGAAAATTTGAGTATTATGTATGAAGTCTTAGGATCAATCCGTGATTGTGAACTAAAAAAAAAAAATTAAAATCACTTTTGCACAACTTTAAAACAAAGGGTCCTACAAAAGCTCATATGGGAATAGAAGGAAGGAAAGTAGTGGAAAGGAGAAGCCACCTACGAGAAAAGGTTCAAAACCAAGGACAAATTCATGAGATTGGGTTATCTGGCAGGAGGGATCCTGAAGGCTTTTCTTTCCTTTTTGACATAACCGAATTTGGACTTTTGTATAGCTGAAGACAAGGAGAATTTTATTCCGGGGAAGATTCACATGCATGATTGCAAGTAAGGTTTTCTAGGGGTGGTTATAGTGGCACAAGAGTCCACTTGGTACATGCACAAGCACTAATTGGACAGCATTTGACAGGTTTTGCTTAAAGAGATACCATTTAGGCAGAACTTTTACACGCTATGGTTCCAAAGCTTTTCCATCATATCATTTTTCAGATTACATATTTGGCATAGTACTATCAAAAACTCAAAGAATAACTAGAAGGAATCAAAAACGCTTTTTGAATTTTTTTTCCAGACTTCCCATCTCTTTATGCCCGTGATCATTGCTAATTTACTACATAATGTAATAAACTTGATTCATTAGAAATTCAGGAGCTGAACTAGTTTTCATGTGACCAAAGAATGAAAAAAATTTATAGCACAATTACTTCAGTTTCATTATTTACAATACCTGGTTTCCCAACCGTTACTGAAATTGTAATTGAAAAAAAAAAAGAATATCAGCACTTGCAAATAAAAAATTAAAGTAGGAGTTATAAGGTCGACCGGAAAAAGGGGAGAGAGATTCTGGTTTCAAATCCCTATTACTAAAAAAACTAACAAACTAACCATTAACATTTGTTGATTAAAAAATAATGATTCAGATTCACGAAATATATTAAAATTTTCCTTACCTTTTAACAACTCCTATTGCAAAAGAATGATCTATAGAAAGTTATTTGTTTTGTTATATTCCTAATCACGGTCTTGAAAGCTCCCAAGTGAACAACAAACATGTAAATATGTAGATGAGAAAATTGATGGACAAAGCCTGCATATCAATAGCAATGAGAGCATTAGATATGTCTACTTTAGAAAAGTTTCAAAAACAGAAAGTAATGAAACTTCTCACTGGTAAAATGATTGAATTTATACTTACATTAGATTTGGACTCCATAACCATTTCTGGGACTGGGAGATAACCTTGTAATCCAATGTTGTAAACTGGGGTACCATCAGGATAATAAAGGCCGTAGTTTCTCTCAGAAACAGGACCAATCTTCAAATTCTCATTGAAAAGTGCAAATACAAAAATATCAATTGGAACAGATGGATTTGCAGGAGTGCCTTGCTTCTGCTCTATCCTCTTCAACAAATTACTATTATATATTTCTGCATTCTGTGGTGTGGCTCCAACCTCATCAGGGTCACCCTTAGAAGGCCAACCGGTTTCCGAAATCCTCACTTCTATATCGGTATGCTCCAGCGCTTTGATGGCCGCGTAGACAGCATCAATTTGAGCATACAACATGTTATCATAAAGCAAATTGGTATTTGGATCAGTGGCCCCTTGATTTGGCTGAAACAGCACATATTTTAAGGAGATTTGGTTTGGATTGTCCTTGTATGCAAAAAATGGATATGCATTAATGAGGAAGGGTGATTTGATTTGAGCATGAAAGCTAAGGAGGGGTTGAATGTATTGTATCAGATCTTGCCTGAATGCCCCAGATGAAGGAGGGAAAGAATTGGCTAAAATGTTGAAAGAATGAGCAGTTGTAACAGTAACTTGTTGTGCTAGTCCTAGATTAACAAGGGCATTATACACACTTTGCATTGCAGGGAGAAGATTTTCTGTGAGCTGAGTATCATTGTAGTTGAAGACCTCGTTTCCTACAGTGATGCAAGTGATTCTGGTTTGTGAAATGTAAGGTTGAACATTCTGTTGAACCCAGCTCTGAGCCTTAGAAGGGTCTGTCATGCTCTGCAGTTTCTCGTTCTCTAGCCCTATGATGAATTCCACATCTGAATTGGAGAATGCAGATAGAACATTTGGATCAGCATCATAGAGTTTGATTCTGGAGACATTCAGAGATTTTATAAGAACAGCCACACGGGATGGAGATGGAAGGTTGTTGGCCTTTTGCCCGTAGTTGATTCCAAAATTTAGGCCTCGGCTTTGCACAAACAAATCTGAAGAACAACATAGTTTGATACATCAGAATATATAAGAATAGATAGCAACAAATCTAAAATCTCCAATTTTACAATGTTCAATAGCCATAATTAACAATCAATCTCTAATAGAAGATTAAAAAAAAAAAGCTTTGAGGGAGTCAAACCCTGAAGAAAATTGTGAAACTCTGGCTAACCCATAATTCAGATAAGATATTGGACAAACTAAAAAGCTTATATTATATGGAGGTTGGAGAATAGATACTCAAACCCAATTGAAAAAACAAGAAAGCTAAATTAATGGTTAATTTGATTCCTTTGAGCACACATTGAGGTCCCTCTTTCATTACAAGAAGCTAATCAAAAGGAATAGTATTCTGATCACAATTTAGAATGGTCCATTCCATTTGCCAAGAAAACTCAAATAGCAAATTCTAAAATTTATTCACTTTCCATGGAATCATGCAGAAGTTGAAAAGTTAGTGGAAGATAACAAACCCGAAACAGTGAGAAGCAGCAATAGCAAAGTGAAGAAGAAAGAAGAGGTTGTTGCCATTACTGATCTGATATTGGGCATAACCGCCAACCAAGACCAACACCACGCTTCCAGCCTTAAGGTCCAAGGTTTGCCACATAGCCAAGTTATTACATTACACACACACACACACACACACATATATATATATATAAACAAAGTTACAAAGCTATTCAGTTTTTATGTGAAAACTAGGCAATGCTATTTGGTTTTCTCTCTATTTTTTTGTTGTTGTCATTATTATATAATATCCACTACTAAAGTTACACGTACGAGTCTATGAAACACTTACCCCAGTATTAACCTATGCCAAATCGCCGACATAGTGAGATTTTATATTGAAAGTTTCAGGAGAATTCGCAAGTACCAAGTAAAAAAATTATCTATGTCAATGTGTGTATGTCTTTTTAATCACTATCTCATTCCGTTACTGCTTCCATTCTGCTTTAATTGTTTACGTTCGTTTTTTAATCACTTTTATTCCTCTCTTTTTTGGAACGTTTGAGTAATTTGATTACCGGATCTGAAGTGGAAGAGCAAAAGAATATTAACTTGTAATCATCATAATCTCTTTTTCCTATTATTATATCATCTTGTCCTTTTTTTTTCATTCATGTTTAATACTACAATGAATTAGTTTTTACGTGTATTTTTCTTTTCCTTATGGATATGATTTATTTAATTTTTTGATAGAATCCTTATAGATATGGTGGCAACTGATCTTTTCCTAAGTCATTGATTAAAGAATTAAAAATATTTTTTTATATAAAAACATCTCTTAAGCAATTCTACGATTTTTAATAAAAACTTTTTATTTAATAAATACCTTTTTATGAAGCAAGAGGCTTATAAAAAGGAGAGAGTAATATATAGTTTTACACAGGAGAATACGTACTATTTTGTAATGACTGCTCTTCTAGTATACTCAACGTTTGACTATTATTTCTCTAATGTTGGGATGGTTGTTCTTCTGGTGTACTCGTGATCTGGCTATTATTTCTAATATGTCTTGTTCAGAGTGTGTTCATGTTCATGATTGGAGGAGGTGAGTACTGGTTAAGGAAAACGATTGTCACTGGTTACCTTATTTTCTTTTAAAATAACAGTAGTTAACAATCATTAAAGAAGAATTTGATATCAAATTGATAGAAAATAAGAAAAAAAAATACAGTGTTGTATTGTGAGGATGACCATTGTCCAGAGAATAAATTCTAGTGAACCTCTAGTGCAGTCAAAACTAGAAGCACGTTAAAGTCTAAATAACAATGACAATAATAACAAAGATGAGAAAAAAAAATGAAAGAAGTTTATAAAAAGATTAATAATAATAGAAAGAGAAAATATTTGTTGGCTTGTATCAAAGTTTAAGTTTTCAATCTCTTATACAATGTTGACTAGTTTGTATATTTGCAAATGTTAATAATAAATAGTATTTAATTCCTAGATAATTATAATATAGAAGAAAAACTAATAAAGTTAATTATAATTAAAATAACAACAAAAATTTAAAAAGAAAAAGACTTTTCAAAAAGGAAATAAATTGTACTTAAATATTTTATTTAAATAAAGAGGATCCAATTATCTCCTATAAAAATGGAAATAAATTATTTATTTTTAAAAAATTCAATATTTTTACAATAAATATTATAAATAAGAATAAAATATTTTATTAAAAAATACAAATAAAGATAAATAAAAATTAAATATCCTTACTGTTAAAATCTCAATATAAACAATCATCTTAATTATTTTAATATTATACATTAAAAAATATTAACAAAAATTCTGGGGGGCAATGCTACAAGTAGTTCCGCCCCTGTGTATAACATTTCAATTTTTATTTGTGTTCATACAAACGAAACGTGAAATTTAAGTAGAAAAGTCAAGAACAATCGTATTTTGATTGGTTAACAACACGCTATCACCATCTCCTCCAAAAAATAATAAATACAAAGCAAATAATTATATTTTACTTCATTAAAGACTATTCCTTCCTAAAAGCTTAGTCGTTCTAATCCTTTTAAAGACTGAAACTATCCCTGAGACTTTTCAAAGATATATTCGTCAATCATTTTAATTGTTATATATTTAATATATAACGTTAATAAAAAATACATATATGACACGTTAAATACTATATTAAATGCACATATGGCATGGAGTTCATTATCCTTCCTCTCATCGCACAGAAACCACAATGTTACTTCTCAATTAACACACAAATTAAAGCAAAACCTGAATCATACTTCACAAAAAACAAAATTCACCACTAGTGCACGTTGCACTACAACAGATCTAAACAGCCTTGATTAAAAAAAAATGAACACAAGAAACAATTGTTGACTGGAATTTTCAAAATTGAAGCAAATTAAAATAGAAACAATGAGCAAAGGTAATTTGACATTCAAGATTCATGGTGACGTGAGGTTGGAAACATAAGGAAAAATAGAAATTTGTTAGTGAGAAAAGTCATCGTATTTTGAGGTCATCACTCAAGAAAAAAAGAAAAGGATTTGATAAGAATAGGAAAAAATTGACATCAAAATATCACAATTAATTAATGAATATAAGTTATGTTTGACAAAACTAAATAAAAAGTTAATTACTAACTCAAAAGCTAAAAAGTTCAAGAAGAGATATGACAAAAAAATAAGGATAAGTAATCATTTTTGTCCTTGAACAAACTGAATAGATTAAACCAATCAAGATGTTAGTTACAGTGAACAAAAAATGTCCAGTGGACCAATAACAATTTAGTGACGTGACATTTTGGTCTAATCTATTCAAAGTGAACAGATGAATGAATTTATCACATTTTTTTCAGTTTTTCAAAGAGTAAAATTTGAATTTTTATCTTCTCAAGATAAATCTATTAACTTTCTACACATTCAGGAAAATAATTATTTATCTAAAAAATAATAAAAACATGATTTATTTGAAAAAGGTTATAAAAAAATTTGATAAATACACCGATGATAAAAATGAAAGAAAATATAAAAAAATAAAAGTTAATGTTTTAAAAAACTATTTCAAAAAAAAATATTAAAAACTACCAAAAAAACTATTTAAAAAAGTCAATTAGTTAAAAATAAACTAAAAACTAATTAAAATATCTTATTGGAGGTAATCATAGATTACACAAAACTAAATGAGAAAATAAAACAGATCCATTAATGAGTTAAATGTGAAACTGGTTAAAAAATAGGAAACCAATAACAACAAACATACATAGCCATGCAATTATTTCACATATAATCAATACACAAACGATTCTTATAACAATATTTAATAAAAAAAATATATAATAATAAAAAAAAGTTTAGAAAAAGAAAATACTCACTATATCCCATTGATCCAATCAAATGCAGCAAAATAATCCTAAATCAAATAATACTCATGCTTTACTGCTCAATATATTGTTACTTGTGTCTCCCTCATTGTTGCTTAGGGAAAAGAGATATATATAACTAAATAACCCAATCGTTCAGTGACAAATAAAATGATGAGAAATCAATAGGACAATAATATCTCTTTAAAACCGTTAAGGTATTTTGACCCAATAAAAGGAAATGTCCTAAAAGATAGGAGAACAAAGTCATAACGTTAACTAAAAAGATATGGAAAAAATATAATTAAAGATAGTTTTATTTCTTTAACAAAACTAATTCTGAAAAAGATATTTTATCTTTAAATTTTAAAATAAATATTTTCCAACAGAAACCTCCAAAATAGGAAGGAGAAAAGATTTATAGAAAA
Organism: Glycine max; assembly: GCF_000004515.6. Taxonomy (NCBI): domain Eukaryota; kingdom Viridiplantae; phylum Streptophyta; class Magnoliopsida; order Fabales; family Fabaceae; genus Glycine; species Glycine max. The sequence continues at coordinate 36,098,768 of NC_038248.2, read as the reverse complement.
AAGCAAACGAGAAAAGTGTTTTTAGTTTTTACAATTTTGATCAATCAAGGTTCTTGTATTTTTGTATTGATGAATTTTAACTTTTTATTTTTATTTTTATAATAATTATCTTAAAAGTTATATCAACAATAATTTTTAATAAATTACATTGATGGTATATGATCATTAAGCTCTTTTAAAAAACATGATAAATTATTAGAAAAAAATATTAAATTCACATGTTTTTTTTTAAGTTTGAGATCAAATTCATCAATATATAAAATATAGAGATATTAATCACGTTCGAACAAAAGTATATGGCTTGAAAACATACTTTTCTCAAAAATAAACTATCCCCGGAATGAGACAAAGAAATTAAATCCCTAGGGCCAACTTTAGGACCACTTGAGCATTGCCCAATTACGTGCACATACAACAATTATTTATGTACCAAAATTGGCAACTACAAGGACCAAAAGCTAGCAACAAAGCCAGCCGCAGCACCATTACCATATAATCATATATGTTCATATCCATCGTAAACAACCATGCCTAGTCTTTGAACGTGGAAAATGACATTGATCATTTCCGTATGCGTTTTCATTCATGGAGAGGACGATTAACTCAACACCATAATGTTTTTCTGGTAGAGATTCAACACCATAATGTAAAAATGAAAATAATTGACAGATTGATCTTTTTCAAGAAGAAATTTTAGTCATAAGTGGGAGTTTTAATTTACTTTCTAATTTCTATGTTATTGGTTATTATCATTTATACTATATGAATGGATAATTTATATAAAAAAAATATAAAATAGATGATCCGATAAAAATGAGAAAAAATATTATACATTGATAATGTAAATTTTTTTACACAATCATCCTATCACAATTCATTATGATAAATTTATTGTTGATTTTTAAAATAATTAACTTAAATTAATTTAAATAGTAACTGTCTTACTCAATACATAAGCATTAAATTATAAATCGTTATTAAAATTTAAATTATAAAAATATATCAAGAAAAGTAATAGTACAAGAATACCATGTGGAGATGCCTAACAAAAATTATTATTAAACTGCCCATACTCACTGGAAGTCTTGGATCTGCCGCTAATTGCATTCCTAATCTAATTGGACTGTGCCTATAATACACATAATTATTTTTGTGATTTAGACGGTTTTCAACGTTAGCTTGACGTGCGTGCATGCTTATGAAAAGTTCGATAGTAACGCGTTAAAAATCCACTCATGTACACACTTGTGATTCGGCAAAAGGCAATTATTTATGATAGGCTAAAAGGTTAGTCATTGTTTGGCAGAATGAATTAAAGACGAAGAAGAGCGAAAGAGTTTATGCATCAATTAGACATCATAAAACTCTGTTAGCCTGTTTGACCAAACATATAACTAATTTTACGTAGATGGGGTTTGGTGGCAACGAGCATGGCAGCTAGCATTATGAGTTTATGACAATGTATAAATGGTACTTGACTACTTGCCAAAGTGTCAATTTCTGTTGGGTAACGTAATAAATAAATATAGAAAATCTCCACTTGTGTCTTGCTTTGGCCCTAACCATGATTTAATGTTTAGTTATTAGGTAGGGAGATTAGATATATCCATGGCTGAATTATCTACTTCTGTAGAAGAATACGATTGAGCTTTTAGAAATGATTTTTGATATCCATCATTTAAATTAATGCCCAGTCTTTGAAAGAAAAATGGTAAAAGTATTATGTGAGAGGAAATATAAAATTGACTTAATAGTATGTTAATAAGTTAATCAAGTATACATTAACAAATTTTATATATATATATATATATATATATATATATATATATATATATATATATATATATATATATATGAGTGATAGATGTATTAAACATAAAGAAGATAAAACTGAAGATAATCTATAAATAAGATAAAATGACAATTGATATTATTTATTGCTATAAAAACCATTCCGAAAGAAAATTTAAGTAAATTAGTAAATATAATTTCATATATTCAAGATAAATATTTAAAATTATAATAAAAGTCTACATAAATTAATTTATATAAAATCTTAAAAATACGTATTAAAAACCTTAAAATTAATATAATATATATAGTTGATAAAAAAAATTTAAAAATGAAAAATTATATTGACATCCATTATATTTAAGTATATTAAGTCATTCATAAAAAATATATACTCTAATTTAATACAGAAATGTGAATTATGCTGTTGCATTTTTCAACTAATTTATGATTTCCCTCTCTTGAATCCCTCTTCCCTTTTAACTTGATTTTTAATAAAGTGATTAAATTATTACACAGAAAGGCATCATATAATTTTACCCCCGATCATTCAATGGTGCAAAGGTCTGGTTGAAGGTTTTCCCATATCTTAAAAGTTAAAATGCACCATCCGGACACCAATGAAGTACATACGGCACAAGTTATAATAAGACCACTTGAATTTTTAGATGCCAAACGAAGGTGCATTTCATCTTATTTTCAATAACAAACAAATAAAAATTTATTATCCTAAATAACTAAAGTTCCCATTCTCCTCCAGCCAGTGATTCTCAAAAGAGGTCGACTTCTTTGTGAGTATGATCAAATAACACAATCTAGTGTTGGATAGACCACGCAGGTTAGCACAAAACCTTCCTCCATTTGATTATCATCAAGGAATATAGTGAGCCGGAAAAACCTTCCTGGCACTAATGATGAATTGATACTACAAAATTTATCATCTAAGAACTAACAAGACATTTAGTATAAAACAAAGCATAGCGGGAGTTAAAATATATCATATTCAATATTGAATCAAAAAGTCAATACTAGAAACCTACCTCGATGATTAAGTTCAGTAGGCAAAAATAGAAGAAAGACAATAAATACCTTAATTTCAACAACAGGCTGACCAAAGATTAATAAAGGTTCATGGTTCACCTTATTTAAATATATAATTTAAAAGTATAAACTTGTATGAATGAATTTTAACAACTAGGATTTGACCCCTTTAAGTAGCACCAGGGAATGTTAGTTTTAGTTTATTTGACCCCTTTAAGCCATTAAGAATCTCAACTGTTGATTTTTCAATTAGCAATTATTCCTCCACAGTTTACACACTTACTTCCAAATCATGCCACCCACATGCACAAATAATAAATGAACAATTTAGATGCTTTTGTGTGCTTAGTTCCTCTCATCGCAACAAGTCTCGCTGCAAATCCCCTTCGCACATCATCTGCTTGGTCAGGACAAGGCTAATTAAGAGGATTCAGGGAAGCAAATTCTCCAAAGGCAAATATGTTTTTAGATTTAGAAAAGTACATCAATTATAACATGTCATTTCAAACATTGACAATTAAATACAAGAATTATACCACAAATCCACAACTAAAGGCACGTAAATTTAATCCTAACACAAATTGTGAATCGTTAATGCTGATAGTGCACAAAATTATGCCATCAAAGTCCCCAATGAAATGGAATGATTTCCATTTCTGTTGTATCATGGTAATGAGGCAATCGATTTATGGAGCACCATGAGAAGAAGCAAGCTAGCGAATGACTCTGCTCTTCACTCGAGGCTCCAAAATTATAATCAAAACTAACCCTCATCAATGGCAGCGCCAGCAACGATGTAGCGCACAACACAAGCATCAAGTTGAGTAAAGTGAATATTCTCATACTTGCTATGCTTAAAAGATAAGCTTGACATAACAAATAGAGATGAAAATAAAATTACTCTTAGTGAATGTGTACGTATCCACATATACAGTTAGCAATTTGTGGTGGATACGTATCCACATATTACTCTCCATCACTCCCCTACCCGTCTTGCAACATATATGTTTATAATTATTAATAATGTAGTTATATATAATTTTATTATTATATATTATATTTAATTATTAATTACATAATTATGTAATTATTTCATATTTTATTTTTTATAATTATTAAAATATAAATGAATTATTTTAATAGTTAAATAAATAATTATAGTTATAATACTAATTATAATAAAATTAAAAATTATATATTTAACGAAAAATATAATTTAACTCTTAAATATGTTTGTATTATTTTTTTTTTTTATTAAATTATATATATTGATTAAATTAAAATGTCATTAATAACTTAATCTATAATTGATTTAAAGTATATGAAAAAATAATTTCTTTTAAAAAATGTGAAATGTGTTTCCCGCAAGTTTCTTTGAATCCAATAAAATCTAATGGGAATAAAGCTAGGTTTTATTTTTTCATCTCGCCTTTTATAAATTTGAACTCGTCCCGTCTCGTGTGGGGACAGGAATGGGGATAAACTCGTTCCATCCTACTCTTGTGGCCAACCCTAGATCTGATCATTCCGTTAATAACTTAATATTATAAGGAAATGATTAAAAAATTATATTCACAATTCTCATTGGTATCGTTAGTGTAAGTAACTCGTAGTAACTATCAGTTGTTGGTGTGGTAAGCATCATCCCTCAATCCCACTACAGCACTACTTGGTACACTGTTAGATTTTAGTTTGCACTGAATTTAATTTAACATGTTTGAAAAATCAACATTTGTTGTGTTTGAACATAATTTTGGACCCATGATTTTAGTTAAAGTTAAAATTCCCTGGTTTTGAAATCCAAAAGATTAGTAAGCAAATATACAGTGATTAGGCCCTAATCATTAAATCTAAGTTACAAATGTTCATCTTCATGTTTTGTAAAAAATTCTTGTATTTTTTTTCTCTAAATAACTTAACTACCAATCAAATTGTAATTATATCCTCAAAGAAATGTAAGAAATCTTCTCATTCGTAAATCTTTAGTGTAAGAAATCTGCTCATTTAAAATTCGCAACCACTTCATTCAGATAAACAAAATATCATACCACGGGACTAGAACACACATAAGCGTCATGAACTTCCTAAAACAACTTAACGAAGAATGCCTAAGAAAACTAAGCATTATGTGTTTCATCAGTTATATCAAGAAGAGAACCAATAATCCCTCAGAAAACTAAACATCAAGTGGTTCATAAGTCATCTCCAAAAGTGAACAAAGAATCCTAAGAAAACTAAGCACCTTGTTAATTGCGAAACTTTCTAATAGTTTCATATTCTTTTTTTTTTCCCTTCGTAATTTCCACTTTTTACTCTAAGGTTGTAGTGATACTTACTGGACATGACCCAACAAAACCTAAACTTACTTCCTCCTAAATCGATTATGACATTAAAGGACCGTCCTTGCGGTAATTGCATTTGTTAGGTTGTCGTGATACCTAGTCACCATTTTGGATTTGGACATAACCCAATAAATTATACTGATAAGGCTGAAGTGATACCTGGTCACCATTTTTGGAAATGTTATTTTGTAAAGGAAAAGGAAGGTGAAAGTTTACAATATAGGTGACCATCGTTGGAGAGACATCATCTAGAATTTTTTGACACATTCTGTTTTGCGAGAAAGACATAATACTTACATTTATCTGAATGACTCTCTCAAGTGCATTATGTTAGCAGGGATGACTTTATTATCATTTCACTTGATGCACGGACAAACGCAATTACCATCAAAGGATTGTCCTTTGATGACACAATCGATTTTAGGAAAACATATGTTCAGATTTTGTCGGAAAAATTTTATTTTTCTCATTATTCCAAGACTCATCTCGTATTATGGCGAATGGAAAAGTCATGGACTATTTTTGCCAACATTTCCTTTGAGTACCTTCCAATGTCAGCAGATGGTGAAGTGTAGACATTACTAAGGCTTCGGATAGACGGATGTGTTATCTTCTACAGCTGCAAGAAAAGCGAGGTGGTGGGCGACTAAGATTTGCAAGACAATCTCATAGAGTGAACTGATGACAGCAGTTATGTAGAGAGTTTAGTTTCATCATTTTAATTGCGAAACTTTCCAATATATAGTTTCATATTCTTTTTTTCTTCTTTTTCATAGTTTCCACCTTTTACTAGTTTACTGTCTCCTTTAGTTGTATTTTGTTAACGACATGCATGACTTTTGAAAACTTAATCGTATTAAAGGGTTCAAATGAGTTACTTGCAAATTTATTTTAGAGCATAAATGTATTGTACACAATTGCCCTTAGGTGATCAATTATCATATTTTTTCAAATCCCAACACAGTACCCCACACACTAGCTACTTAACTCACCTCTCCCTTGTTTGCTAAGTAGTAGTTTTTGTTGGGAAAACTCAGGCACTTAGTAATTAAAAGTAGTAATGGGAGCACACGATTATAATTCTCCAATATGGAGATTCTTCCACTATACAAAGTGATAGTAGGGTTACAAGGATGTGTTTACAAAATTGACTCACTCTATGGTGGCTCACTTAAGCTTGAGGATAGAGACTTCCCAAGCTATTTATCTTCTCTCTCGGAAAGGCTTACTCAAGCTTGAGGATAGAGACTTCCCAAGCTATTTATCTTCTCTCTCAGAGAGGCTCTCTCATTGGATTGTTAGGAATGAAGGCTCCTACCCTTATTTATAATACTCCACCTTCACACTGTTGGGAAAAACTCGATGGGAGGAAATATCGGGGAGATTCTTTTACCCGATGTGGGACTTCATCTCACACTTGTACTCCAACACATCTCCCCCTCAAGTGTGAGTCTCTTCCACATGGAAGCCTCCCCCTTCGAGCGAAAGTCATCATCCACGAGTATAACCATTAGAGCCTTCATGCTCTAGCTACCTGCGGTACTTGCACCGCCGCTCCATCTGCGGGACACGCTGCCTGGACTCACCGCCAGGAAGACTTTCGATACAAGGGATCCCCAAAGCTGAGATCCATCACCGCCATCTTACTCGTCTGAGCCGATCACCAAGTCGAACAACCTGGCTCTGATACCACTGTTGGGAAAACTCGGACTTTCCCGCTTCGTGAAGTTAAGATAGGCACTTAGTAATTAAAGGTAGTAATGGGAACACACGATTATAATTCTCCAATATGGAGATTCTTCCACTATACAAAGTGATAGTAGGGTTACAAGGATGTGTTTACAAAATTGACTCACTCTATGGTGGCTCACTCAAGCTTGAGGATAGAGACTTCCCAAGCTATTTATCTCTACTTGGATCGACTCACTCTACGGTGGCTCACTCAAGCTTGAGGATAGAGACTTCTCAAGCTATTTATCTTCTCTTTCAGAGAGGCTTACTCAAGCTTGAGGATAGAGACTTCCCAAGCTATTTATCTTCTCTCTCAAAGAGGTTCTTTCTCACTCTAAGAAGTGGATTCACTCTTTGTCTTGGATGGATAGGAATGAAGGCTCCTACCCTTATTTATACTACTCCACCTCCACAATGAATGGTGGAGATTACTTGTATCCTAGGGTGGAAATTAATTCTCTAGAATGCTCCACACATTCTAGGAATCTCTACACTCTTCTGCTTCCTTCTATACTCTTCCATAAGGTTCTAGAAGGTTCCACACATCTCCAGAATATTCCAGAGGTTTCCACATTCTTCCACAAGCTTCTAGAGAGTTCTACACTACTCTAGAGTTCTCCAGGACGTTCTAAAAAATTCTACACTTTTCCAGAAAGCTCTAGAATTTTCTAGAACCTCTCCAATTAAGGAGGGATCCCAATAGTTTTAAGGGTGGTTTGGTTGTGGGGAAGAGGTTACTATTCAAGAGAAAAAATTTAAAAAATAGTATGGGTTTCATGCCTATTTCTCTCTATTTTAATTCAAATATTTCTTCTCATTTCTCTTCTATTCTTTTCTCTTCCCACAACCAAACCTACCCTTAGAGATTTCTCTTCCTTATCCTAGGAGCATCAATGGCTACTTCAAGGGTTTTAGTCCATCTAATGCTGCTTGAAGTTGGGCTACTTCAAGTTTTAGTCCATCTAATTCTTCTTGAAGATTCTGCAACAGCTATGTACCCAAAACTGAGTCATTGAGTCTCCGTTGCACCTCATTTGCCAGGTGAATAATGGCATGTGGCCTGTCAACCTGTTTGCATAAAATTATAACCAAATCAATCATACGAATGAGGCCATGAAACACTTCGCTTAGAAGCTTAAACTCTTTTTCAAATTGAACTCCCGCTAGAAATTTGTACTTCCAAAACGGCATGTGGCCTATCGACATGTAATTTGTACAATTTTAATCAAATCACTCATATGAGTGGGGCCATGAAACACTTTTCTTAGGTCATCTTCAATAAGTGATCCTTGAGAGAGATCTTAAGTTAAAGATCTATTCTTCCAAGATCCAGCTACTAGAGACACTCTCAAGATCTCCATGCTGGAGGTTTGGTTCTTGTAGAAGAACCCTGAAGATCTGCATGTTTAAAAAAAAAATTTATTGTTTTTCTCCCCAACTGATTCTTGTGAGCAGAAACATATCCAAAAAAAAAAGACAAGAAGAGAAAGAAGAAGAACAAATCAACAACAACAATAGAACACGATCCATAAAAAAATATATAACAATATCATTTTTAAAAAATAATAATAATTAAAAAATAGAGAGGCGCACAGAGAAACATGACGGTCGATACGCAGTGGTCAGTGATAGCATGGGGCCAAATCGAAGGCTCGCGCGACCATGGGGCCCATATGAGAGTACCGCAAGAAACGTGGATTGGAAGGGGTGGGAAGGAGAGGAAGAGAGGGTTAGAACGCAGGGGGTGGAAGGGGAAAAAGAAAGGGGTGGGGAAGGAAAGAGAGAAAAGAAAAAAGAAAAAAAAAAGGAGAAACTGAAGGGGCAGAAGGAGTGGATGGAAAAGGGAAGAGAGAAAAGAAGAAAGAAAGGAAGAAGAGAAACTCAAGGGGTAGAGGCTTAAGTTTAAAACGCAAGAAACACAAAATCACTTCTAAATATATTTTAAAGAAATTTAGTAATTAGTGTTTATGTCTTAAGTTATCGTTAATTAGTTGTATGTTCAAGTTTGTTTTTAATTAGTTTTTTAGTTTATTTTTATGTGTTAAGTTATCAATGATTATGTTGTAACACATTTTTAGTTAGATGAATGATGAAGCTTGTTTTTATTATGTAAGTTATTTGTTAATGTGTAACTTTTAAGCTGTTATAAAAATTATCCGTTAAAAACTAGTCATTATAAATACTAGCCATTAAAAACTAACCGTTATAAAAACTTGTTGTTGTTGACAATGTTATTTGATTGTTTAGTTTCCTTTCATTCATGCACACACCTACTTCTTCAAAATTCTTGTGTCTTTTTTCTACCCTCACTTAGTCATAAAATGGCTCGAAAATCTGACTTCGATAGAGTTTGGCAACAAGTTGTTGATGAATCACTTGATGACAACACCGTTGAAGAAATCATGAGATATTTATGCCAGTTGCAACAACAAGTAGAGAGTAGCGATCGGCCCAGACAAACAAGAAGAAACGTAAATCGAAACCGTCAAGAGGAACATAGTCTCTTGATGAATGACTACTTCTTTGAAAGTTGCATATACACAGAGAGTCAATTTCGATAGAGGTTTTGAATGCAAAAATAGTTGTTCCTTTGAAATGTAGAGGCTCTCAATAATCGTTATCCATATTTCCAAATGAGATCTGATACATCTGGTAGAAGGGATCTTTCACCTTTGCAGAAGTGCACTACAACAATTTGTATATTAGCATACGGATCACCTACCGATAGTGTGGATGAGTATGTCAAAATCGGCGAAAGCACTGCAGTTGAATGCTTATAAGCGTTTGTGAGAGGTGCGAACGAGATATTTGGACATGAGTATCTGAGAAGGCCTAACAACAACGACATCAATCGCCTACTACAAATTGGAGAGGCTTGTGGATTTCCAAGTATGTTGGGTTATATTGATTGCATGCATTGGGAATTGAAAAATTGTCCAGTTGCATGGCAAGGACAATATCGTAAAGGTGATCATTGAAAACCCATAATAATACTTGAGGTCATCGCGTCACAAGACTTGTGAATTTGGCATGCCTATTTCAGAGTTGTTGGTTCAAACAATGGCATTAATGTGTTAAATCAATCTCTCGTGTTTAATGATGTTGTGCAAGGTCAAGCTTCTCTAGTACATTTTACAGTTAATGGAATCACAATAATATGAGATACTATTTTGCAGATGATATTTGTCCAGATTGGGCCAGATGAGTGAATATCATCGCAATGCCACAATGAGAGAAAATAAAGTTATTTACAAAATGTCAAGAAGCAACAAGAAAGGATGTGGGGAAAGCATTTGGTGTGCTCAAATCTCATTTCGCAATTATATGTAGCCCATCGCATAATTAGCAAATGGGTACCATGAAGAACATAATATTGGCATGCATTATATTGCATAATATGATTGTTGAAGACAAACAAGATACATACAATAGTATCATTGATGTACGATCATATTGATGAAGATATTTTAAATATTGATGTATCTCATGGTATTCATCCTGACTTTGTGGCATCCATATAAACAAGACATTATATGCATACAAGAGAAGTTCATCAACAACTTAAAGCAAACTTGATGAAACATATTTGATAAAGTTTCGATCACAATGATGAAATTTAATTTTTGTTGATCAATATCGATGTTTCTATTTTTTTCCGATCAATTTCATGTATTATTGTAGGTTTAAATTATATTGATAAATAAATATTTTAATTATTAATAAATTTTATATTTCTGTTATAAATTTTTTAAAAAATTAAAAAATACATAATTAACTAAAATAAATATTAGAAAGTAAGTCCTTGTAGGATTAATAAAAAAATTATTTAAAATTCTAAAATAAGATCTATTATTAAAATAAAAAAATGTAGAAAATTTTAAGATTGATGTGATACTAGTATCTAAAAAAATAATTAAAATCTCATAAAATCTGCTATTGGACGTCCTTAGAAGCTTAAACTCTTCTTCAAATTGAACTCCCGTTAGAAATTTGTGCTTCCAAAAACAACTATCCTGGCGTCTTTTTTTTTTCACGCAAGCCGCACACCTACGTGGACCTTCTTCTACGTTCCCTGATTCAATAAATATAATAAAATATTCGTTATTTAAAAAATAAAAGAAAAATAAATAAAATAAAATCTATCTTCACCGAATACCAATGCGACGTGACAGTGCAACTGTGCAAGTGCTATTCTACATATGAACCCTTATCACTTTAATACTTTTCAAAAAAATTACAGTACCTAAATTTCTCACTGAAAGTCACATATCTAATAGCATACTACATTCAATAAAGAAAAATCCTGATCCTAAGAAACACAAAAAAAAAATAATGAATTAAAGACACAACAATGCCACGTGTCATATTTTTTGTGTTTTCAACATAAACAACAACAATGTATACAAAAATATATCTTCACCGAAACAATGTATTGCTATCTATCCTATAAAAACTAAACTAGAAACACAATAAAGAACCAAAATCAAAGCTTCATAGTCAAAATATCTTCTGGCCATGTTCCTTACCTTTCGGCTTGATGAAGAACTCCTTAGGAAATTATTTCCCTTATGACTTGATGAATCCAACATGAGTTACTCTTCTTTCTGAGTCATTGTGTTATCCATCTTCTTCACTTGACGAATCCATTTTAATTTTTTTCCCTCCTGCTTGATGAAGAACCCTTCAATCCCTCATGGGTTTCTTTCCCTTCTGAGTTGATGAACCCAACATGAGTTTCTTTGCCTTCTGACTCATGAAGAACCCCTCATGACCAGTTTCTTGCCTTTTTGACCCATAGTGTTATCTCCCTTCACTTGATGATGAAACCGTGATGATTTTCTCTCCCTTCTCAGATGATGAACCGAGTATATAATCTTCGTCTTCACCTAACAACAATGCAATAAAATCATTCAAGTAACCAAAAAAAGAACCGAAATTAAAGCTTCACCTTTAAAATTAAAGACCAAACTATATCAATTACCACCATTTGATGATGAAGCTCCACAGTTGAAATTGTGGAGAGCTTGTTTCTATGACTACTTTCCTAACTTTAAAACTCTGGTGTCAATAGAGGAACGAATTTATAGGTCCCAGAGTTCGTTAATAGTTGGTTATTTTTCTGAGAAGGTTAATAGTTAGTTATTAGGTTTGTTAGTAATTAGCTTGCACGGCGAGCTTTTCTCTAAAAAAGACACGCATGAGCACCCCTTATATAATAATCAAAGTCCTTCTGTCTATTGTTTTTTTACATAAACATCTCAGAATTTCACCTTCAACTTAAACAATTAAAGATTTAAGACTAGGAATCTAAAACATGGTTATATTTGACAAGTTTTAGAGTATAAAATTAAGGTTCCAATGGAATGAAATATTAGGATTTTGTCCAGAAACCACACTTCTGCCAAACTATGCCAATACACAAGTTGTTGAGCCCAAATTCACGATGGCCTGATAGCCACTCTTCGCCAAATAAACACCATTTGGTGACAATCTCCATATTACTCTATCCTTCGCTTGCAGTCGGCTAATAGGCAATTGCTGAATTAGACCAGCACTGGGGGAGGGACGACCAAACGAACAAAGTACATATCCCATTCATTGGCATGGTTATCTCCATATCAAACCTCTAAACCATGGTTCCCTGCCATGGTTGCCTCCACCCTCCACACGTTAATTTCAGAGTTCGCACCAATTATCCTCCTCAACCCTTGATTAAGCACCACCCGAGAACTCCAAATGCCACACCAATTAAAATTAGGATTATGACCTAATATTACTGATTTTTTTTATTATCGATCTGTGGAAACACATCAACCAATCATATAAGAATAAACAGCTGCAATGATTGACCAAGCTTGCATCACGGTCACTCTGTACTTGAAACAAAACTTCACAACTAACGCTTGTCAGCGTCAAAACGTTCACCTACTACACCATATTCTGAGTTAAATCCATATTTAAGATTCATCCAAATTTATATCCTAATTACATTTAAAGGTTTTAACTTAATTCTAACTTTAAAACAATTTGGATCTAACGGCTGACTCAATGCCTAATCAAATTGTTGCCGGATAGATGTAATCACAAGATATTTGCATCAAAGGGGCTTAGCGCAAGGAGTTGTGTAAGTAAAAACACGAGAAGCTTAAACTTAACACGCTAAAATTATCCGATGTCGAAAAGCACTTGAAACATAAATGCCAAATAACAAACAAATACTACCCAAAAAATACTCATCCAACAAAACTGTAGAACGATGAAAAATTCTGTCAAACCTATCGAAAGACAATATATTAGGTGCGATCAGAAATTCACTGAATTTAAGAACAACTCAAAAGACACGGTACGATTTCCCCATGGTACTCTTCAGATACAGGCAGCGAACCTGAAATTAAGAATTAAGAATAGAGTACGTTCAGTCTTGATGGGAAGGTTCAACTAAATCACCTATTGCAAGTATTGAAGAAAAAAAAAAGACAATTCCACATGCAGCACAGGGTTATTAAGCCCATAAAAATAGAGCAAAAAATTTGAAATCATAACTTCAAAAACAAAAATACAGTAAAATAGGCTTAGATGCAACAATTTTATTCAATTTTAAGAGTGGACTACTCACGTTCTGCCAATTCTTTTTCAACAAAGAGACAAGGAAGTTAACACTCAGTTGTACATTTTGGAAGATTTGCTTTTCCTCCATGCTAACATTCCCCACGGCTACTCCCATGCAAAGCACCTTCTTAAGCTGGAACTTCACCATGGCCTTGGTCTCATTAACCTTTGACTCGAGAGATTCTTGGTGAGTCACAAGCGTAGGGAACTTCCCTGCAAAGTCAAGCAAAAAATCATAAAATCAGCCAAAGCAACATTGAAATTTAAAACCCAGCATGTAAATAAAGAAAGACACTTGAATCAGCCAATGCTATATTGTTCATCTAACTAGATGGAAAAGAAAGGAACAATATAGCATAATTCCAGATGATAAAGAAAGACACTTGAAAGATTTTTATAAAGTTAGTACTTAAAAACAGCATGCAAATAGCAAAACACAGCAATGACCGATGTGAAGTTATCAAAACAGGCAAATCACCAAGTACTCTCTAAAATGTCTACGAGATTCAAAATCCAAAACAATAAAACATGCCTGCCTTGTTGAGACCAGGTCCCAAGAGACGAGGAATCTGCTTGATGACTGCTTCAGAGGCCAAAAAGGCATGATATTTTTTGGCTAGTTTTTTCACCAATTTCTTGTTTTTGTTAAGCTTCTTCAAGGCCTCGACATCCATGTAGTCCAATCCTATCTTCTCAGCCTGCAGATTTGAATAATAGACATTAACACAACAAACTAGGCTATCGACAATTGAATGATAACTATTGAACAATACACTAAGTCTAAAACACACTAAAATAACCACCAACAAACCTAAAAGAATGGCATCACTCATCTTGTATTGTGGTTACAAAATTAACAAATCTGTCTCTTATTTCAAAGTAATTCAAGAAAAATAGCCATTAACAAGCAATTAGTAACTCTTACAATCATATCAAGTACCACACCAGTAAATTATAAATTATGTTATAAATGGAAAGGAAGCAAACACAGTCTGTAAAGCAATATATTATTGCACCCAATTGAAAATCTCGCACAAGGGTTTGATAATTAGATCAGCTTATTACCTCTTCAACGTGTTGGGCATCTCCAAGCATACAAATCTTCATCTTGGGGCGAGGAATGTGAGGCAACTTAACAGAGCCACTAAAACGCTTGTCCTTCTGGGGATCATAGTTTTTCAGCCCAATTTGGAGTTCAATGGTCTCCACAAATTTCCTGTTCTTTTCCTTGGAATCAGTCATGATTCCTGAGATAGCTTCTCTAAGAGCATCACTCTGAAGCTTACTGCAACAACCAACACCCAATACAGATCAGAAACCACAAAACCTAGGTTTTCCAAATGCACAATTTTCACCGAACAATTTTCATTAACATCATACACAGTAACACAGCGCAAAGTACACATCAGCTATCAACGAAAAACGATCAACAACATTGCTTTCACAATAAAACGTGCGAACAAACTATGAAATTTGAACAAAGACAAGTAGAAGACGAGAGAATGAATACCTCATCTTTGAAGCTTGGACTTTTCCAAATCAATGGCTAGGCAGGTACAGATCTAACACCTGCGAACAAAATCGCAGAGAAGAAGAAAGTAAGAATTGGAATCAGTGAAGTAAGCAGAAGAAAATGTAGGAAAATCAAATAGCAATATCTTCGGATTAGAGAAAGTACCACTGAAACCCTAGCTAGGGTTTGGTGCGGCTGGAGGAAGAAATATATAGGGTGGACTGATAGAATGGGCCTGGGCTTGATTTCAAATAATTGAAACGGGCTTTGCAACTATGTTTACTAGTTTAGGACTCTGCTATTCCCAATCTTGTTTCTGCTTTTCTCACCCCCAACATTGTTTATTGCGGAAGATATTCTGAAAGGAAATACAATTATATTATACAAAATAGATAATGAAAAAATGTTTGTGTTGGATTAGAGAATTTATTTTCCATTCACAATGAAATCATATTTTCATTATATATATTATTCGATGAAAATACATTTTTGTTCTATATCAAGAATATTCTCCTAATCCAATAGAAACGTGTTTTCCTTGTAGACAATTCACAATGAAAATGTGTTTTTTTTTAATAATTAATTATAGACATAATTTTGTTTTTGAAAAATAAATCACCTTTTTTATCCTAATAAGCAATCAAATTAATTATGATATAACTTACTCTTACTAATAGTAATCAAATTAAATGTGATACAAATCGCCTTCTTTTAAATGAAAATGAAATGATTACAATAAAATTTACAATTGATAATAGTAATTGAATTAATTATTATATAAATTTACCTTTTTTTAATTGTAAACAAATTTTATTACTATTAAAAAAAAGGGTAACTTGTGTCTGAATCTCCAAGTTTCTCTTCTAGGGGTTGAATCCCCAAGGTGAAATGTAAGAAAAAAACTTAAAACTAGGATGATTGATATGAGAATTTGCCTTTCAACTCGTTTACCTCTCTTGTTAGGTCATGTCGAGGGTATTTATAACAACTAGAATAAGCCGATCATGTAATATATTTTGTTACAGCACTCAGACACAATGGCAAAAAATATTCAAAAAGTTGTTTGAAGACAGGAGTTATGAAGACCTTTGGGACACTAGCCTAACCACGTGGCAAAATGTGACTCAACTTTTCAAGTTGCATCTCCTTTGATCTCTAACGTGGGCTAGGTGTTTGAGACATTGGCCAAAAAATATTAAAAAAGTTGTTTGAAGACACAAGTTATCTAGACATTTGGGACGCATGCAAAATGTGACTCAACTTCTCGAGTTGCATCTCCTTTGTTCTCTAGTGTCTCAAACGCTGTGCTACGAAAGATATTTGGCATTATTGCATTTGAGCTTGTGTCTGAGCTTTTACATGTATTTAATGATGTGTTTCTAAAGAATTGGTTTCTTCATTTTCATGTTGACGTTGGACAGCCTCCAGTGCCATTCCTTTTTCTGATAATATGCATCTTTAATTTGCCTGGCGAACAAAAAATTGTAATCCCTTCTCAGCCAATTGGCATTCATTCAATAGCACAATTTGGAATGCTCTTTTCCCTTAGCATAAAAAAAATTATAGTTAAAAATAATATTAGAATACAAATGTGAGGTGAAAACTCATATCATATATAAGTATCATATAAATAAAAACAAAATTTATAAATTTAAATTTTAAGATTTTAAATTAAAATATCGTGTTAATATCAACTAATAGACATTCATTAAGAGATTAACGTAAAAGATGAATTGTTAATTTAGAAATTTTTTTTTTTGCTTTTTACCTTTCGGGACTAAAGTGAAATTGATAATTTACTTGTTTTTTAAGGATAAATTGCAACCATAGTTATTTTTAGGGCAAAAGTTTTTTAATCAACTAAAACGTGATAGAAATAACTGTACGAAAAATATATAAAGAATGGAGGATTTATCATTATTCCCAAACACTGAATGTTTGGCAGAATATACAGGTTTGCAAAAAGAGGGGATTTGAATTTCATTGTCGCTAAATGAAGACGTCGTATACCACTCTAGAAATTAGATTCTTAAGAGGGGAATGAATTTGAATTTATTCCAGGAGGAATAAGTCACAACTCACAACAATCTCTAAAATCATGAACTAGGTTTTTTTCCTCCATAGATAGTAGGGACCTTTGGAATTGGAAAAGAGAAGCGGGACCTGCTTATAGTTTTTGCATAGATAGCTCATGGACAGCTCCCAGGCACGGACTAAATAAAGATGTGTATGTCAAAGAAGCTAAGAATAATAAGAAACAATAGTTAACTCTTGATTGATTCATATTATATAAATATGTTAGGAAAAGTTGTACCTAATTAGTTTGATGAGATATATCTTTTCACTTCGAAAAAAGGTTTACAATAATTTGTCGGTAAAGATTACAATCGGTGCATAAAAAACTCATTATACAATTATGATTAGCAAGTGTACATATAAATTGTTTGACTAACCAGATCAAGAAAGAAGATCCGAATCAGATCCAAGCATGGGAATATTAATAAGAACATTATTCCTGCCACAACCTGGGAATATTAAGAACATACAGCAACACTGCTACCAGCTATATATATATATAGAGTCAAAAGAAATATATATTAGCAACTACTCTAGATCCTTAATATAGTCTTGGTGACTTTGCTTTACGTGTATTAGCAATAAGAGCATCACGAGCAGTCACAATCAAGCTATGAGGAAAGAATGCATCAAACATAGTATAGTCCATCCAGTCCTTCAACTTTGGCTCCTGACCCCAATTTTCTGGAATGTTGACCTTCTCCATGGTCACCTCTTCCCGGAGCCTCTTCAGCCTCTCACGCCCCGTTTCCTCTACATCATCATCAACCTTACCAATATTCTCACTATGCCCTTTTTCTGGGTCCTTGGCCTTGTCATTAGTATTTGGAGACTTGCATTCTTGACTGTTATTCTTGAGCTTCTCATTTGGTTCAAGGGAAAGTGAAGGAGGGCTTTGGGAAGTGACGAGTTTTCTCGAACTCCCTGTAGGTATGTTGTGGGACAATTTGCTTTCTTCCATATTGGCAAAGTGAGATCCAAGTGCTACTTGTTGTAGCTATGGACAATTGAGCTAAGCAGGGTTTATGCAATAACCAAAACAAAGGGAAAGGAGATCATGATATATTGAGCAATAGCATTGAGTGGGTGCTTTAGAGTACACGTCGCATACGTGTTTTTGTATGGCATGTGATGCTTCTACGTTAGTCCCTCGCAAGTTCTCTAGAAATAGATTGTGTGGTTTTGTCCTAATGTACGTAGCTAAGAAATAAAAGAAAGAAAAAAAGATTTTGAGGACTCTTACTGACAAACATTTTAACACATGCACTCTTTCTATAATATATTTTTCTATTAATAAAAATTTATTAAAAATTATAAACTTACGAGTGAAAGTTTATCCTTTATTAGATAAAAAACGAGACCTACATAATTTTATTATTTCTAACAAATTTCAGTAAATAATTGATAGTATGTTAGATTAAGTGTGTTAATTTATTGGATAATTATGTTATAAGTATGACGTATCTATTGATTTTAATTTGTAGATGATTAATTTTTATCAAAAAAATCTAACAAATTACTTATTCCATTTATAAGAGCTTGAACTCGAAATTAGTTTAATTTCCCTTGAACTAATAACTTATTGAGAGATCAAGTGGGTTAGAAAACGTATTGGTGGTATTTTTCAAAGATTTTAGTTTGGGTTGTGAGTGGATTATTGCCTAGGGTTTTTGTGAGGTGGACATGCATCGTGGTAAGTATGAAGATTTTGGCGCTTTAATTTCCGTTGTCATTGTTTTTATTGGAATTTATTTGATGCAAGAGAGATGGGAACATAAATGAGAGGAGGCCAACTACTCAGATATTTTTGGTCTTTTCAAGGGGTTGGCAAAAAGTCATCCTCAAAATATTAGACCATGTACCATGTACGTTGCGTAGATTTGGAACTTGTTTAATTTGTATTGTTGTTTAATTCGCTCTGAAATTTGCACCGCGTTTTTGGATGTTCACTCCCACATTTGTCAAAAAAAAAGAATCAAATAAACTATTCTTTTATTCTTTTTATTAATAGTTTGCACTTCATCAACAAAAGAATCAATAATTGGAAAATGTATTATTAATATTATTTAAAGAGATTTTTTTATTAATGATATGGTATTTAATTATATTTAGAAACGAAAAAGAGACATAAATGGGGCAACTCATCTCAATCCCCTATTTTTACCCTTTTCCCATCATTATAATGTCATTTTTCTTAATTTTTCTTGTATATGCCATTATGTCCTCCAAATTTTTTTCCCTTTCCTTTTCACTATTTCTTACTTAAAGTAATTTAATTTTCTTATTTCCTTTAATGCAACACACGTATATATGTGTTCTTCATATGAAAACTTATAATTATTTTAGCACCCCAAATGTTTTTTTTTTTGGATTGATAATGAAACGAAATTCTATTCCAGGAAAAAAATGAAATAACTTTTTATTTTATTTATTTATAACTGCTTTTAATTAGAAATTTGTCATATATTAGTTAAGGTATGTGTGTTTGCGTTTTAAATTGTGCGCAACACTCATATATAAGCACGCGAATGCAAACAAGATTGACAAACCTCCACTAGCTATATCATGAGTTTGACTCGATATAAAACGCTTGTGAGAACAGACATTCATAATACATTAGCGATAAATAGACTTAATTTAAACCTAAAGAATATTCTATTTAAATAAATAATATAAAAAATTGTCAGTATAATTTTTTTTTCCTAGGCAAAAAGAATTGATTAAAACAGATGGAACTACATAGTACAATACTAAGGCTACAAGAGGTACTAAGCCAGCACAATAATACAGATGCATATATAATGCAGCACAGTATAAAAACTATATGAAAAGAGACGAACAGACACCAAGACGACCATAGAACAAGATTTACTGTATTGGAACACGATTATTGTCTGTAAAAGTAGTGAAATAAATTAAATTCATGATTTTTAAAACGTTTTTAACACTTCTCTAGTGTGAGATTAATCCTCCCCTAAATTGAAATAAAGAAACAAAATTTAGCTTTCCTTTACATTTTTTTATTTCCTTTTTAATATATTTTTTCTTTGTTTTCTATACAAAACAATTTGCTGAAATTTTGGAACAAGGGATTTAATTTAAACAATTGGATATTAAACTACGAGAATTAATTAAGTACAAGCCCAAAATCTGAGAAATCAAAATCATATATAGGATGGAGTGTGGAGCCTAATGTATACCTATATAATTTTTTTTCTTTTTACCAAAATGGAAAATTCTTCATTTTATATTTTTTATTTAACATATGCAATATGCGGTGAGTGATTCCGTATTTGCCATTAAATAAAGTTCACATATATACTTGCAAGACATGGTGAGTGTTTGAATCAAATAACAGATTATTATTCGAGACTAAATGAGTGGTCTCAAGTTTAAAACTATCCAATGCATATTACAGTAAAAGATACCTATGACATCGTACGAAAACACTTATATAATTGCAAGGAAATTTGTTCCGCATATCTATGCAATTATTTATTATTTATTTAAGAAGTTTAAAATGAATAATAACATTATAAATAGTTAAATTAGTTATTACTTATTTAAAATTTAGATAATTAAAAAAGGATAAACTTTTAAAACACCAATTACTTGCAGATATTTTTAAACATTTCATTTATTATATAAATATAATTTAATTTTTTTGGTAGAGAATTTAATTTAAACTCATTTATTATCACTTTTTTCATCTTGAATATAAAAAGACAAAACCGGTCAATGCACTAGTTTGTATAAATTAAATAGTTTTATTTGACAATATTTAAACTAAACTTTGCTACATGCAAATTAGAATGAGTTAAATAAAAGATTGATATAATTAAAAAATATGGAACGTGTTGTGTTTCAAGAGAGTAAATATATACAAATAAAGAAAATTAGTAATAAACTTTTGGGCGTTATATAATGTATACTTTAATACAAATTTTAGGTAAATATATCATTGACTTTTTTTATTGAGTGGAAATGGTAATTATTATATAATTAAAAAAATGCCATTAAATTGGTCTTTTAAAAAAATTGGCTTTAATTTGATTCCTCAATCACAAAAAAAAAATATCAAAATTACTTTTATTTGTATAGGTCATAATATTGAGGGATTAAATTGATACCATTATTTTATACGATTGACAGACTAAATTGATGTCAAACTGTTAAGACCTAAGTTTTTCTTTTTGTAGATTAAAATAAGTTCTTTTTTCTTGTATTATTACATCCATTTATTTCTTTAAATTAAGAAAATACTTCATTTTAAATAAATAAAAAACTAAGAAAATACTATGCAATTTTGGAATGCCAAAATTAGATGCGATAGAGCAATTATTTCTTAACAAATTGTCAAGTAATTATGTGTCAATAATTTATTGTCTAGGTATGCTTAATTAAGTGCGACCGTGTAACATGAGTATGCTATAAATTTTCAATAGCATTCAGCCCTTCACTGAAAGCAATTATTCATGCACGGTATGATGTTGGTAACATGATGAATTGATCCAAACATTTGAAGCTCGTGGATTTTGGCCCATCGTTTCATTCATGATAAACTTTTTATGGATCAATTATTTCCAATCAATTAATATGTTTCCAATGGGGCGTTTGGTGTTTACATTAGACCATGAATGTTTCCAATGGGGCGTTTGGTGAATAACATGAACACTTTCAGAATTTTAAATAACCCATGATTGCTATAAGCATGCAGAGGTGTGATATTTAGAGTAAAACTAACGCCATTTTATATACTAGTGTCATTTTAATCTTTAATTCGAATAGAAGTTGGTCTGAAGAGTAATTAATGCATGTTACATGATGTCATGAATTTTGAATAAACTAGAATAAAACCTTATGTTGCTGGAGCTATCTCCTTTGTAATGATTGTTTACAAATTTATCACTGATCTTGTTGCAACTTATTTCATTTGGCTAAAAATGACTTATATCTGGTCATTTGTTGGGTTGAAAGAAAGGGCAGCTGAAATTGTACTGTAGTAACTAACAACACAATGTTCCTACCTACTATCTTCCTCTTATGCTGAATCAAATTTTGAAGAATCATAACTGTTTTTTTTTTTTATATACTTTTTCTGTGTCTTCTCAGCTCCAACTGAATCTATTCAAGTCCAGTTGTTTACAAGTGGTTGCAGCTTCATTGTCTCCATGAGTGTTTAGGTCCAATCTTGCTGCTGCAAAGTAAGAAGCAGGCAACCTATAATCTTGAGAAACTTTTTCATCCACTGGTTTCAATGTTTCTGGCTTGATTCTGTTCCTATGCTGGAACTCACCATCTGATTGGCTTTCTGTGATTAGTCTCTCAGGATACAAGTTGATTCCATTTTCTGTTTCTCTTTCAAGTCCAATGGACATGGATAAGTTGTTGGGACTGCTTTCAGCAGCATAGTTTCTTCTTTCTTCATTCTTGCTCAATGGGGCAAGGAAGGTGTTCTTTTTCCCATCTTCACACCACTTGAGTTCAGGGTTCCTAAGGTTGTTGGGAGCTTCTGTGGCTTCCTTATGTTCCATGAACACATGGCTGTTGAAGTGTCTTAAGCCATTTTGAATCTCTTGCTCCTTTTGTGATCTGTCACTGGATGTGAGGCAACTGTCCATTGAGCAATCGTTTGGCGGGTTGGTTTGTGTTTGCTGAGGGAAAAATCCTTGCAAATCCTTCGGCTCTGTGAATGCTGAGTTGAGGCACTGTGATGAGACTTTGGATACCAGCTCTGAAAGTTGAACTTTGGCAGCTTCAATTCCTACTACTCCCAAATTTTGTCTGCCAAGAGTCTCTTGAGCTTTCTCCAACACAGACTGAAGGTATTTTCCTTGGGCCTCTATCCTAAGCTGCAAGTGTCTTTGTACCTGAAAGGGTACAGGATAATTTGTAAGAATTTGTGAAATAAACTTGGAAGTCAAAAAGCCAAAAGCTGTGTGCCCTATCATTCGGACAGATCACTAGTTTAATATAAGAGTTTAATTTCTATGCACCATTAGTATAAAATCTTTTTATATTGTTAATTAATCAGAAATTATCTTTGATATGATTTCTAAGATAGTTATTACAAAAGTCAATAAACTTACTATGCATGCGGTTTATAATTGGAGGACAATGTAAAAAACTTTTATAGTATCAGTGCATAGATTATTTACTCTTTATTACTATGGTTGGAAGATGCATGCATAGTAAGTTGTTACTAAGATTCACCTCAAGTTGTTCATTGAGCCTTCTCTGAACCTCAATCTGCATCTGCAGTGCCTCGCTTATATGCAAATCTCTGGCAAAAAGGCATTGAACATTAGTATAAATATACAATATTTAAACAATAGAATGTTCATGTCATGCAAGATTACATGAAGCATGTGAAAAATGTTTAACTTTTCTTACTTGTTGGCCTGCGGTCCAAGGCTTAATTTGTTCATGTGAGTTCCATTTGTTTCAGAAAGTCTCTCCCCAGTTGATGCACTTGTTGCTGGTAAGGTAAGTTGAACCATCAGAAACAGCTCTCTGGTTTATTAGTAGTTCAGAACAATGAAAAGAGGTTGGTCTCTTACTGATTTTGTATGTTACGTTGTTGCTTTGTCCATGCAGATTCTTGCTCAATCTATACTTCTGGTGGCAAAACAGAAAAGATCAGTAATTGCACCAGACAAGTTTTGATGGAAAATTAATTTTGCGCTTCTGGTTATGTGCATGTTACATATGACAAATTTTCTTCAAATAACAAACTTTCAGATCTCTATGATGCATCAGACAGGATAACTTTGCTAATATATGATATATAATTTAGCAAAAGCATATAACTTGCAAACCATTACAACTTATAAGGTCTGAAACCTGAGACTAATGATTTCAAGATGACAATAAAGTAAATTTACGAATATGATCAACTATGGTGAAGGAGGGATAGATCATGATTTGTGCATGACTTCTATACACATATTTTTTTACATAATAGTGTTTGAAAACATTTATGCCAATTCCAAAACAACAATTAGGACAAGAAGAAAGGAAACAAATTTGATATGCACGTTTCTTTATGTGTAACATCCTTCTAACTCGTATGGTGTGAAAGTCTTAAATGAAGAAGAATTTTCTATTTAACGAAATGAAACTTACAGGTATCCTATAGGTAGAGACTTTGGTTAGCACAAACTAGGTTTAATTCTCAACTTGGGAGGCAGAATGATACTGAAATTCAAATGGCTTGCAAGTACTGATGAAATAATGCAGGTACTGAAGATGTAAGGCATAAAATGAATGGAATCCTATAACCAAAGTGTAGTAATACAGATCACAAATGATTTTACCTGAAGATGGCTCTTTAGATGATATAAGGTAAGCCCTGGAATTCCCATGAGTTTCATTACTGTTTTTGGAGTTGCCTCTGCAATGGAGAGATTGTAAATTGCATTAGTGAACTCAAATTCTATGTTCCTCAAAATTTGATGATCCAAAAGCTGATGTGTATACTCACTGTCAGCTCCCCCTAACTGGTTGACTGCTTCTATAAACCTGGCATGAAGATCTGGTGTCCATTTTAATCTAGGCTTAGCATCAGTTGAAAGCACAAGTCCAGAATCACCAGATCCATTTCCTGTTTGAAGGAACATGTGCCTCTCAGAGGGGATTGGCATTCTGGAAGAAGAATGAATGTTTTTTCCTTGGTGTTGGTGATGATGGTACATTCCCACCTACAAAAGTCATTTATAAGCACCCCAACATATAAAAAACTAACAACTTAATTCCCAGTGCTGACGACCAGTTGTGTAATTACCTGGTGACTTGTGTATTCTCTTGATCACTTTTCTACCTATGGAAGATAAAACTAGATGAAGCTTTATTTTCAAGGTTAATTGTTACTAGTCCTGATACTAACAAATAAGAGAATTTCAGAATGCTTGTTGTGCTTGTCTTGTTTCTCTTATACACACTTCTTCAGTGGAAAGCATGCTGAAACTGTTATTTATATTTGAGAGCTGGAGGGGAGCTAGTAATCCCATGGAATCTTGGATAGAACCAATAGAAAACCCAACTTAATCCTTATGTGCGGTGACATGAGAAATAGATATTATTCCTTCCTACTTTTGTTCACTAGTGGACCCCTTTTTCTAGTTCCATTTTTCCATTCTCAGATAGTGCTTTCCATTTGAGTTCCTCTGCAATAAAACTTTGGAAATAATTTATTTTTTTTCCCATGCACAACCTTTATCCACACACATTATGGGTTTCCTGTGCAGGAATTGCATACAAATCAAAACATTTTAATATTTAGATATGCATAAAAAGTTATGTGCAAATATCAATTTCAAAACTGCATTAGGTTCCAGAATTGATCCTTCAAATTTTAACCCAATATGCATTTTTATTCGTTTGCCAGGTAAAAGTGGGAATCATATGCTCACATTTGAAGGAGTATTTTTTTTTTTTTCTGACTTGGTTCTAGGGAATCTGATATCCCTCTCGACTTGGAACAGCCATTATTTATGTTCCAGAGGAAGATTCCTAGAACTTAGAAGCCTAAATTTGTTGTTCCACCATTGATATTGGAGCCATTTACATCTCCTTTGTTAATGTACATAGTTCTTTAGTAGCATGATATATGGGGTTGGTTGAATGTTATCTTTGGTAAATTTTGCAGAGAAAGACATGAAGGAAGGCCTTAATTGGTTATATACGAAGAACTATAGATGAAGGATTCCATTGACTAGAGCACCATGGAACTGTTTGGAGGTAAGGAATAGAATAAGAACACATTCTGTTTTGTCTCCTTCAATAAGTTTGGTACTTATTCAGCCTGCACCCTTTAAAATATAAGGAAGATGGACCCTGAACTTTTCATTCTTTCTTTGGCACAAAAACTCAGGCCCCATCCTCTGGAATCCTAAGCATGCGGGACCTAATAAAAAGGGAAATATAGAAGAATTGTACTTGCTTTTATACTTGCATTTGGTTAAATACAGTACTATAGCATAGGACCACTTCCCTTGCCCTTGACTTGTACCATGGATAATGTAGCTGATACTTGTGTAAGAACTAAGAATAGGTGGTACATTTGTCATTCCTTATGTTACCACATGCACTTTAAAAAAAATAAATTCCTGTATACACTTGTTCTTATCCATGGGGAACTTTCCTTTCACTAAATGACATATACTATGCTAAACCACTATGAATATAATTAGAAAATGTATTAGAATCTGATTCAATTTTAATTAAAGCCACGCTTTCCACAGGCAATGCATGTGTCAAGTGCATGCAAATCTCCATTTTTCAATTGGAAAGAAAGATTGTAGTGTTGTACACTGTACTGTAAGAGTAAGTGGTGTAATGCTAGGTGATTAAAATTCGATGAAGAACATTTAAATGATTAACAGCTAATACAGAATAAATTAGATTATAATAAGTCATAAAACAGAAAACAACTTGTCATCACATAAATGTAGGAGTAGAGGGCCATTTGTAAACCGTATCTGATTAGATGATACCAGTTCGTCAGGTGCTAAAGAGGTCAGTAAGATGAACATTTTAAGAACAACTTACGGAAACCATGAAAATAAATTGACCTAACCAAAGACTCCTTGAACAGTATCTTGATATTACTTCTCCTTGTTCGTGTTCTTTATTCTGATTTTTGAGAATATTTAATGCGGCCAGGAGAATCCCAAGAGACTTTGGATAAAGTTAAAGCTGAGTTCCTAAGTAGTTTTCTTGCATGTGGATTGGAATAATTTGGGCAAGAGGATTGATTTGGTACTTTTCCGTCTTGATATCGAATTTTCTCCTTAGATGGACTTAGTATAACCACTTGGCAAAGAGCATTTATTTGAAGTTGTCATCTTGAGCACTACTACAAGACTTTAAATTTCATCAAAAAGTAAATAAAAACACACTCATCATAACTCTTCATGTAACTCGAGAGGTCTACTTTTTCTTAGTATATAGAATTAGAATGTATCCCATCGCAAAAATATGGGAGGTGTTTAATATTATACTCCCAGGTGACAACGAAAAGGAGCATAAGCATAAAAAAATCAAAACGAGGATGTTATTGGAAGAGAATAAAGGAAACTAAGTAACTAACCTTTATGTTCACCTTTTGGTATTGCTTCTATCTACCAATTGGTGTAAGTCTTTGTTCTGCATTGCATGTTTAATTTTATATCATTGTTGACCATGCAATGACGACTGATTGTTTTTTATGTAATCAGAAATAACCATACATAGAAAAATTTGTTGCTACAACTTTCATGCCATTTCTTTTTAGCTGAAACCATGCTTTGATTCTGTTTCAGTTTGCATTCAGATAATCACATAAAGCTGTTAAGTCTTCAAAACCAAATCCATTTATGGCATAACTTTGTTTTGGCAGCTTTGATATATCATGCTCATTCTTGCATGGAACCGTTTTTCTTTCTTTTCATTTTTTTTCTCGTATTGATAGTCATCTTTACTTGATGCTGACAATCTGTCCTTACTACTTTCAATTGCATCTTTAAAGAGTTTGTGCTTGTACAGAACCGAGGACTAGTACTTGTCTCTTTCTATTTTCTAGTAGTGTCCAATTGGCTTTATCTTACAATATGGTAATGTCCCACCTGTGACATGGGACATAAGTTTTTATTCTTGGTTATGTTTATTTCATTATTTTTTACATGTTACATTAATGTAAGATAGATTCACTTGAGTTTTGAGTTCTAGAAGCAGCTATGAAATGAGAAGCACAGGACACAACTCACAAGTGAGAATCAACTTGTGGACTAAATGGTCAATCATGAGAAAAAACCATTTGTTGAGAGGGTTACTGGCTGTGATTTTGTTGAGCACATATATGGCATATTAGCATTGGTTCATATGAAAAGCGAGAAATGACCACGGAATGCTATTCCTCGCGGGGAAAAGGGAGAAAAATAAAGGGAAAAAGGAAAGTTTCAAAGATTCTTTGGAATGAGAATATCAGAATCTTAACTTAGATTAAAGCCCATATATTATATTCTGAAGTAAAGAATTACGTTATTCTTCTTCTGCGGAAGCCACAAAAAATGGATTCTCACTTCCCCACCTAACTTTTTACTAATTGTAATCAGATGCTTTTTTCAGCATTCATTGGGACTAATATCAATTATGGGAATTGCCATGTTTAGATGTTTTAATAAGATTTTGAGTTACCTTCAACTTTTCTTTCATCTGGGAAATGACCTTGTTGATTGACATTTGGACTGTTCCCTTGCTAATTGATTGGTGATTAGTTTGTCCCCCCTTGGATAATTCCAGTACCTTTTCCACTTTTTTTTTTCTGATGGAATTGTCCTAGTCTTCAATTCAGATCATCAGCTTTATAATATGATGATATTTAGTTTGATCATATCATATAAATAGCTATCTATGATTATTATAATAAATGATATATGATTATATTAGATTTGATACCTGTGAGAGTGAATATGATTCTATATGAAAGGATATGTTAAAAGAAAGATAGCCATTGGTAGCCCAAGGCTAATTCAAGGCTAAATTAAATAGCAAAATGATGTTTTGACACTCTTTGAAAGCTTACACTTAGATGAAAAAGGAAAGTTATAAAGCGATAAATGTAATTCGTTGTGTAATGAAAAAAAGAGTATAAAGTAGGTAAAAAATGAAATAAAAAAATTAATTATTATATACCGTCACTGTCGGTGTTTATAGTATTGTGACTTTTGAAGAAATGATATTTTATGATTGATTGAAAATATAATTGTTTTTTATGTTGTCAGTCCATATTAATTAAATTCATAAAAAAATTATAATTGAATATAATATAAAAAAAGTAATAATAATAATAATAATAAAAGTTTATTTTTAATTACAAATTTGTTTTACAGCTAAATCACGATTGCACAAAATCCAATTCTAGTAACACGCTGTCCAGCCTTTCCTAATCCAATTGGACGGAAGTGATTTGTTGGGGGGTAAATAACCATTTGATCTTCAAAAGTGTAAGTGCATTTGGTTTTCAGATTGGAGGCTAAAAATATGTTTAAAAAGTAAAACTAAACAATTGTTTGGTTTTCAGTTGAGTCAAATCTTAAACTAAATTTTGTTATAATTTTGCTTTGAAACTACATATGAGATAGAAGCAAGACGAGAGATACTTTTGCAAACTAAGGGGTGTTTGGTTTGGATTTTCATTTTTTAAAAATTGTTTTCATTTTCAAAAGATTAGAATTCTGAAAATATATTTGGTTTGATTTCTTGTTTTCTGTTTTCAAGAAATAAAAACACTGAAAATTTATGCTATAGACTTCTGATCTTTTTTGTATCTTTAAATTTGTTTAAAATTACATTCTTTATCATTTTATTTTCATTTTACCCAAAATGAAGTTCCTATTTTCAATTGAAAACTGACAATGAGATTTTATTATTTTTATTTTCTGGTTGTTTCTTGTTTTCATTTTCACTAAAAATATTTTCAAAAATCTAGTCAAACACATTTTTATCGTCATTTTCTATTTTCAATGAAAATAAAAATAGAAATCAAACCAAACACCCCCTAAGTTTGTAAAATAAATCTTATCCAAACTTAAATTCTCAAACTTTAACCTAACATATCCTTATTCTTAAAATTTTTATAAAAAGAAGACATAAAAAATGTAATTTGTCTTATCTTACACGACACACTATATACCTATATAACATTTTGACAATAAACACATGATGACACATATTAATTTTATGCATATCTAACAATTATGATGTGCACATGATAGTTTAGTCAAAGATCAAATTGACTGAATTGTCTTGTGTCATTCATTTATATGTATTAACTACTATATCCATCGGATTATCACTTGTGTGTATAATCATTATTATATAGATAAATAATATATCAGATAAATAGATATATTAACTTTAACCAAAGTCTTCAATGACTAAAAAGTGATAATTAAATTATACTTTTTAATATTATCTTTGAAATTTAAATACTTTTAAAAACCCAAATGACAATGAATTACACTTTGAGTTATCAAAGTGATTATTTATTCCTTTTTTTTCTTCCACAAAACTCCAATGAAGTTTAAAAAGGTAACATATTTTTTTTTTAGTTTTTAGTCTTTAAAAAAGTCATGTCTTATTTTCATCTTTTTAATTAAAAAACACTCAACTATTAATTTTCAAAGTATATTTTCTGATGGCTTATAATTGCAATTAAATATTAAATATAACTATTCAGAAAAAATATTACTTATAATTGAAGATTAAAAGAAAGAAAATGAGACAAAAATTTTCAAAGGACTAAAATCTTTGGAAATTTGTAATCTTATAAAGATAAAAACATATTTTATCCTATAAAAATAATACAAGCAGGTTATTGATTTACAAATATTTTGCAGTTTGAGATGGCTGAGACTTTTTATTTTTATTTTTATGTTTTATTTATTCTTTTTAAAGTTGTCTTTCCAAATTTATCCTTCTACCTTCTCCGAAGCTCCACCGTCTTCGATCACAACGACTCCAAGTCCCGCCCTCCCTCCTCCACCATCCTTTTTATTTGTTCTGGCTAGGTTATGCGCTATGCAACACAGTGCCATGGAAGCCTCCAAATTCAGTAACAGTGATCAAAACGTTCGATGCCATCACTGCGCAGGACCCCTTTCCAAAGACATGGTATGTTATATTTCTTCGCAATTACTATTCTTCCATTCTCTCTTATCAATTTTATCCCTTTTGTTTTTCTTTCTTTCTAACTTTTGACTTTTCTTCAGGAAACCAGTCACTGGACCGTTTCGCCTCTCATTAGGGATAGCTTCTCCATGGTAAATTCTTCACACCCATTTCATTTTATTCTTCCATATTTATATGGGTGTGCGAAATTTCTGATCTTTGTTTGTGGGGTTTGAACATTTCAGATTGGTTCTGCCGTTGGCGGCGTGGCAAGTGCATTTTATGGATTCAATCTTGGTATGCCTTCTTGTTCCTCACTGTTTGATTTATATTATAGCATATATTAGCTTGCTAAGATTCTCTAAAATGTAAGGGGGTAATTCATCATAGTGATCAGTTGCTGCCTGTTGTTTTGTCTGTATTGCCTTTAAGATGTATTGTACTCAAACTTGACTTGGGTTGTAAACATGATGAACGAGAACGATTAAGTTTGATTTGTCTGTAAATTTTAATTGTGGAAATTGTTCATCTTCCGAACTAAAAGTTTTAATATTTAGTAACTAAACGATTGATTTTAGTATTTAGAAACAAAACTCTATGAATGTGTATTTATACTTATTTTCTTAGATGATTGCAATATTATGCCTCGAATCTTCAAAATGGACATGTACTGTTAGCGAAAGTTTTTACAATGTTAACTAATTAGAAATCATTGTTAGGATGACTTTTAAGGTAGTTATTATAAAACTTAGTGAGTTTGTCATACTGGTGGTTTATGATTGAATGTCAGTGTAGAAGACTTTATATTGTCAGTGCATGTATTGTTTCTTTGACTACCAATCCCTCTCTAGCACGGAATCTCATGTCCATGAAGCCTACATATTTTCACATATGTATTGTATTCAAAAGTAATTTTGTTCTCTGATGCAGTTATGCCAATTGTCCAAAGAAGGATCAAAGGACCCATGTGGTTGCATTTTCTCATTGGTGTAAGTTTTTTAGTGCTTTTATTGGTATTTTTTTAGTTTTATTCATTTATCTGTACTAAATTTTGGCTTATTGCAATAGTTCATGGTTTTTCCTCATATTGAATACTTCAGAGATGTAAATCATTGACTAATGAACTCTTAGATTATAAAATTAAGCATCCTAAAAGTTAATAATGTTCTATCATATGACTTAAGCACATCATATTAGTTCTTAATTCTTAAAAAATGTTACCAGTTATGATTTATGAACTTGGAAATTTCCTTTCTTTTACTAAGAAATGATGTATAGATTCTTAACTAAGATTCTGTACTTCTTTCTTATTATCCTCCTAATGAATGACGAAGTGATGCTGTTGTTGTTGGCAACTTTATGTAAACTCGTAAATATACAAAATAAAACCATATAAGGTATTGAAATTATTGTTGCATATCTATGACATCACAATTCATGAGACAGTTAACAGATAGGATACCCTGTGACCTTTCATACAGTGTTAAAGGTACAGCACCTGTGAGGCTGTGACCTAGACACCCTTGCTTCGTCTGCTGATCTAGAGTCATTTTGCCCCTTTATATATAAGTGAAATGACTTATATCATTCTGTAATCTGCAAAATACTCATGAATAGAACTTAAAATTGGAGGATTCGCTGTGATTATTAGTTCATTCCTGCCATGTTTCCTACACAGTACACACATAATTCTTTGATGACTAAATTTTGGACGAGATAGAAAGAGTGAATTTTCACTTTTCAAAAGGGGAAATGATATTTTTGGGAGAGGGGTTGGGGGGAGGGTTATGCTTTTGTTTACATTCTTGAAGCATCTTTTCTAAAATTTACTTTTATACATCCACTACAAACCTTTTTTATTGTTTCCCTTAGGAAATTTTAGTTACATTTTCTAAAACAGCTAAAGTTGTTGCTGCACCATCTTGGATCATCATTGTTATCCATTTTGGATCAGCCTTGTTTTGATGCATACATCATTTGGTTGATTTCCGAGTCCAATGCTAATGCTTTTTATTGCCTATAAATTCAGCTGGAGTTATTTCTTCTTTGTTTAAATGTGTAATTTGTACCATTGAGGTTGCAGTCGTTACATATTTTGCTGTATCTTTTGGAATGAAGTTTCATAGATGTTGAAGCATCATAGTCATAGAGCTTTCACTCACAAGTTGAACATTTGAATACTATGTGTCTATGATCCTTCTTAATTCAGTCTAAACCATTTTACAGTCATACTGACATAAACCTTTCTGCAATTCAGGCACCACCTGTGATAGTATTGTCTTCAGCCTGTGCAGGCCTGGCAGGTGAGTTTCTGAACATGTTATTTTACTTGGCTTTTACACTCCGTTGGTCTTTGGTTTCAGTCCTAAGGCTGAGAAATGTGTAACTTTGTAGGGAAAATTTCAGAAAAACAAGAACGCCCACAAAAATTTGTTATATTCAGAAGTAAAAAAATAACTTTTGTTTTCTGAGTTGTGACAAAGCATACTTACCTTGATTATGTTTTCTATTTCTACGGAGTGCCAGTTATTCTGTTGATATATTTGAATAGTCTTGACTCTTGATTGACACGGTAAACTTTTCAAGTTGTGGTTGCGTTGATTGAAGAAAAGCTTTGTGTTTACCATGTTAACATCTGACAATCCAAGTCACGAAATTCTTCATTTATATGAAGAGTTGGATGACGTTTGTTTTATCCTTTCGGGGATGTACCATGTTTGATAACCGTTTCACTTGCATAACTGCAGGTGGGGCTGTTCCTGCTGCAGCACAACTTGTTTCCTCTTCTTATCATGCAGCCTACTCATCTCCTATCTCACCTCCGCCATCAAAGGATGAAAATATTCAAAGGTCAAGAAAATGATATAATGGACTTGTGTCTGACCATGCATTCATGATGGGTGTGCTGAGAGTTTTGTTTTTCTTGTGTAAATACTGCTCTTGAGATTGGTATGTTTGGAACTTGAATGAGAGGAAAGATAGTAGAAAAGAGAAAAAACACGTATAATGATGTATTTTATTTTGTTTGATTGAAGTTAAAGTGAAAGATAGACAGAAAAAAGTTTATTGTACTCTTGTTTTGCATTCACCGCGTTCTTGCTTTTGGATGCAATAAAATAACAAATCGTTGGCAGTTTTGTTATTTTTGAAACATAAATAATCATTTTTATTTCTATCTGGTAATCATTTATAGTTTGGTTCAATAAAGTTTAATATCAAATAATGGCTCAATAAGTTAATAAAATGTGTAAGGTTATGAAAATATTATGGAAATATGGGTTTTTTCACTTAATTTTTTTTCCAAAATTTATCTAATTGGAATTTCTTTCATATTTTTTGAACTCCTTTCAACTATTTGCATTTCGGAATCTCATTTAATCTAAACTCATTCGTGAATCATGCCAATTGATATGACTTTGTTATTTTTAAAATAAATAATTTAATCCCGTGGTTTTTTTTTCATTTCCAATTTCACGAATAACTAGAAATAAAATTATACGAAAAATAAAAAATGTAATATCATCTATAATTGCTTGCCATAAAAAAACAGTGAAAGAGAATAATTTGCTACAAATAGCACTTTCTAATGGTTACACTTTATGATAATTACAACTTTTTGTTTTATATTTAATAAAAATAATTTTACGTAACTTTTTTATATAAATTACTAAATTTATTTATTTAAAATGATAGAAAATCTAATTTGGATTTTTTATTTTTTAAAATCACATAGTTTTTGTATATTTTTTCAAAAGACAAAGCTTAGATGCTATTTACCATATGTCTGTAATATTATTTTTCCAATAATATTAAGCTTTCACTTTTATAACCTGCGTTAATTTTTAACGGCAAATTATCGAAATGAATTTTAAATTTTGATTATAAAATAACATTAGAAACACCTAAAAAATGCACATTAGAAATTATGCCTAACTTTTACGGTGTATTTTATTTAATTGAATTTTTTTACAATTTATAAAGGAGGGAGCGTGGGTTGATTTAATGGCAAGGGTATTTTGGGAATATGAGTAAGACGGATTGGTGGGTGGTGGTAGTATTTAATCAGAGCACAAACCCTAAACAGAACCTCAACACTACTTGATCTTATCTGAGCAGAGGAAGCCACGGCGCGGTTGTTCCCTTTCCGATCCTTTCACTCGCAGCGGGGACGGTGACGGCGGAGCCTCCTTTAATGGCGGCTCTGCCCCCAGAGTCCCCGCGACTGAAAGATGGAATTCGCCGTTGGAACCCTGCAATGAAGACTGCCCGCGGTCAGAGCCCCTTTCTCTGTTTCACATTGCTTGAGGGCAGTGATGGCCACGCGGGCTCTCCAAATTTATCATTCCCTATTTTTTTTAATTTCTCGTTTGAATTGTCGTTGCCGTGTGTTTTGTGCATTTCTGTTGTTTGTTAATGCTTTTGTGTGTGTGTGGATATAAATATAATTATGCTATATTTTTATTTATTAAGTATGATTCAACTATTTCTTTTTTAAAAATGTATATTTTACACATCTCTTATTGTTGGAAGCTGATCTCTGTTGAAGATGGTTATGAATTAGGAGTGTATTTATTTATTTATTTAACTAATCACTTCATACTCTTCTCTTTTGTAGCTGATTAAGTATGGCATTGGCATCTGAAGTTTCACAAGGCTTGAAGAGATTTTTTTTGCAATATGTATCATGCTTAATGTATTTTGACATGTATCTGTATTATTATTAGCGAGACTGACTGCAATTTAATTTAGTTACACCCTATTTTCTAATTGTTCCACATTTTTGTTTATTGACACCTGTTAGTAACGCTCAATATTCTTAAGCACTATTGGTAGAATTTATCAAATTGAATCTTGTCTAAAAGAGTAAGATGATACGGCTTTTTTTTTAAAAAAAATATTTAAAGTAAGGTGTTAAAAGGGTTCCGTCATTATTCTTTCTTTCTATCAATCTAGAATTGTCATTGTCGATACAGTACAGTGTCCAGTGTATGCATTTTTTCTGCATAAAGATGAATATCTTGTTTTAATTTAACCTTTTTAAGAGTCTTTTTGTACAAAACATTTTGTCATTTAATAGCCTATTTTGTTTAATTTACGAGACTATTTTTCAAGTCTTTTATGGGTAGTTATCATGACACATTCACATCGTGAAGAGTTTTTGTCTATTTTGTAATTTCATTTAAAGTATATCTTGAATTTTTGATATCATGTCAAGTAATTTTTTGTACTAGGTTATTTTAAACACATGTCCAATTATGTGTGTGCTTGTCTTAAAAGATGCTTTAATTTGGGTGTATTAAGGTGTTATCATATTATTTATTGCTTCCTAAATACTCTATATGTAACCAACTGAGTTTTGTAAGAGTCTTTTTAGTGACCAATGAGTACTCTCAACTCTAGAGATGAAATATACAAAAATATGTAAACAACTGCATCATTTTCATTTAAGTCAACACTTAAACAAATGAACACAAACAACAAACAATATTGATACCTGTTAGTGGTTGTGTTTCTTAGATGCATCATTTTGTTGGTTCATGCTTTCACAAATCTTTCTTTGAATGAAACTACCCATGTTTGACATACATAGTCCACCAATATAGGTCACGAAGAGTAAGCCATTTCAAAGTTTTTAAGGTACTCATCAAAAGAATTCTCACATGGATAGTCAATCAAACTTCCCCAAACCTCCATCACATAATCACATGCATTCTTTTGAGCAACCAGGGTTTTGTATTTTGCCTTCACAATCTTGTCAATGTGGAACCGACACAATAAGTTTGTAGCATCCGGAAATACAGTTTTCACTGCATTCATCAAAGAAAAATCTTTGTCAGTGACAATAACCCTGAGGAATGCATCAACTCTTATGAAAAGACCCCGAAATCGCTGTAGAGCCCAAACAACATTATTAAGACGTTCTCCTTCCAAGTAAGCAAACCCGACGGATAATGTCATTCTTGTTGGTGTAACACCAACAATATCAAGCAACGACAGTTTGTACCTATTTGTTTTGTAGGTACTGTTGATAAAAAATCAAATTAAAAAAATTGGTTAACTTTATTGCATCATAATTATTCCAAAACAAGTCACGTACAACATTATCATCCTTCAGCCTATGCCAATGAATATATTGATCTCAATCAAGCAACATCATCAGTTGTTGCATTTCGGTGTTACTCCCTCTTATAGAAGAATGGTAAGCATGTCTCGCATTGTAAATTTGTTTGATTGTTGTATAATTGTTGTCATTGTGCTTCTTCCACATCAACAAAATATTTCTTGGTTTCACCATGAACTTTGTCATATCAGCAACAACAATCTTCTCATCCTTTATCAGTCAACCCGCATATGGATGCTCAATGAATGACTTTGCCATTTTGTGGTTGTGAACCCCACAAATTAACTTCACCATCCATTTGTCTCCTCTCGAAATTGGTTTCGCACGCAACTTAAACGGACATCCACATTTTCTACTGTCAATGCATGTTTTTACCAAATTATGTTTTTTAGGCCTATACTCCTCACTCCTTTCACAAGCTATCAACTCTTCCTTGAACACCGGTATTGTTATCTGACCTCATTATAACGACAACAAATCCAATGTCATGAGCCAACGATTGAGCCCATTGTAAAACTTCATCACGACAAGCAAACAACTAGAACACAATTCAAATCAGGTTTGACATGAGTAAACATCTATGTAATATAATTACTGTACCAACAACAACAAACTATACAAATACCTGAGAAGTATTAAAGGCATCAGAGCAATCAACGTGTTCTACTTTAACACCAACATCTTCCTCATTTTTAATATTTATATCAACTTCTTCAGACATCATACTATCATACATCCATTGGTCTTCATCCATCTTAATAAAATATTTAACAAATTCAATTCAATGACAACAAATTATACAATTACCTCATTTGTTATTCACACAAATATAGTTGTTTAAAAAAAATATTTTACTGCACTTTTTCATTAAAATGTCATATAAATCTAATAAATACATCCTTCAATAAAATACATAATTTAGTTAACACATGTAAATACATCATCATTATCATATAAATTTGTTTAATTATCAATCATTAGTATATTAATTTTTAAGCAATGTAATGTTAGTTAATTATTAATCATTAGTATTTCTTTTTGCACCATTCTAATTACTTAATACATTTTTTTATATCGCTATCAAAAATAATATCACCAAATCAAATTTTCTGAAATTACTAAAACTAGTACAAAAAAATTTACAAAATTATTAATAATTAAATTAACAAAATAAATAAATCTGTATGACCATATAGATTGACAATCTGTATGTATTTCACGTACCTATTCTTCTCCGACAATGAAAATTAACCAAAATTCACCGTATACTCCTCAGCAATGCACATACACCACCGGAGACCAAATACGCTTCAAAACCGACCTTAACGAAAGCAACTTACACTAAGTGACAGAGATTTTGTGAAAAAAATGACGTTACAGAAATAAAAAAAACTCCTCCTACTATTTATAACCGAAAATACCATAAGGGTATTTTCGACATTTCCAAAAATTGCTAGGTGCCCCAAGCAATTCCCATAAATCAAATGAGTTAAGTGATTTATATGGACTAAAACTTCTTGTACTTACATAATTTACTCCTTGCACTCCATCATATTCTGAAAATTGCACTTCATTATATTTTGAAAAGTTTAATTCAGAATGTAATTTTCTATTTTGGATTGAGCTTTTCAGATGTGATAGAAGTGCAAAAAATAATTTATGAAGGTGCAAGAAGCAATCATCATTTATTTGATATGATCCATACAACCTGCTAGTTAAATTTGTGAGTTAATGGATTAGTTTATAGACTAAGTATTTTTTAAAACATCATTTTAAGAAATAAAATGACCATTTACTCGAAATAGAAATCAATTAAGTTACAAATAACCATTTCAAAATAAGTAACATTTTAACACCTTACAATTTTAAAGAAGTAAAAGTAAAAATAAAATGTCAAATAACAAAGAACAAAGTCATTAACTAATTAACGTGAGTTTTTTTTTTATGTGTATATGTTAGGCTTGCGTCTTTAGAACTTACAATTTACTTTGCCAAATGATCAGAGAATCTTCATATATGGACATGATTTAACACTAAACTGACTTGATATGATATGCATTGAATTAATGGTGAGATGATTCTAATTTCTTTGCATGAGACGAATTAAGATAGGTTATGTGAAAGATCATTTCAGTTTATTGTGCCAACTATTACAATAACTAGAAGATGGTTAGATAAATGATCTTGTCAATTGAGTAGAGTTGGTGATAACTTTGATATACTACATAGCAGTGTTGAAACTAAAATAATGTTTTGATATGCCACTCAAGTAACTCAACTACTATTATGTATACGATACTCGACAATGTTTAAAGTTCAATAAAAAAGAAGTAAAAGAATGGGTGATCTGCCAAAATTTTGACACTTAGTTAAAAAAGAAATTGATGATAATTCATTTAAGTGTAACTCACAAAGGTATAACAACAATTATTTTGCCAAAAGAAAATGTAACCCA
Source organism: Glycine max (assembly GCF_000004515.6). NCBI lineage: Eukaryota > Viridiplantae > Streptophyta > Magnoliopsida > Fabales > Fabaceae > Glycine > Glycine max. The sequence continues at coordinate 36,059,439 of NC_038248.2, read as the reverse complement.
TATTAGTAATATGTTGATGTGAAGGATGAATGGATTTTTTTATAATGGGTAGGTAAGTAAGCTCATATTGATTTAACACAAGGAGAGACTTATATTTCTAATCACTCTGTAGTGTAGTTCTTCCATTGAGATTTCACATAAAAATCAGTATTTCTAAATTTAAAAAATATATATATTATTTTTGTGATATTATTTTCATATTTCTTTATACGATAGATTATTTTATCAATCCAAACCACTTGTCTTCTATTTAGTAAAACATAATTTGGTAATATATTGCTAATACGTCATGGATAAAGTGATTAATGAAGAGTTTTGTAGTTATATGTTGTTATAATTTTTATAATTCATACATATTAATTTGTGGATTAAATGATCATATAAAATTACTTTATAATAACACTACATAATTTATTTTCTCATTGAAGAAATGTTAGTTAGGAACAATCCTTACAATTTGTTGGATAGAAATGCTAAAAACACATAACTACATGCATATTATCTTAGATTCATTTAGTTTATACACAATTTATCTCATTTTATATTTTTCATTTTCATATGATAATTTTGTCACCACATGCAAATTTGTGTTATATTAAAAGTGATATGTAACTATTAGCACACAAAAATATTACTCCCTCCATCTCATAACAAGCATCATGTGAAAAAGAAAATTTATTTCAAAATAATTATCATTTTAGCTTTTTAATGTAATAATTTTTTTCACTCATATTTCTTATAATATTAATGATAAGAGAAACAAAAATTAAAAATAAATTAATAATGATAAGATTAAATTTGTAAAATTATTATTCATTTTCATCCATATAATTTTTCTTGGTATGCATAAAATAACTTACGACTGCAATTATAATAGGACGAATTAGAGTATAAATTATTGAGTCACACCAACGTGATCAGTCTGATTTGAGAAATTAGCTGTTTAATTTATAGAATAATTAGGCAAGAAGCTTATCAACAGACTAGACAAGAATTTGGACGGTGAGATGAAATAATTATTTCAAGACTAGAAGTTAGGAAAACAGTAATGTAGATTTAGCATATTAGAACTCAGTGGAGGACTAATAACATTTAGCTTGTGATAAAATAAATGAAAAGATTGACCAAATCAAAAGATAGATGAATTAGTTAGTTTCTTTCATCTTAAAGATGAGGATGAATGATAGTATGATCTAAAAGGCTACATTGAATTCAAAGCCCGGATATTGGAATCAAGGCATTTTTTTAGTTGACCAGGTTAAGAGATGTGTTTCCAAGACCCATTTTCTTAAAGATACTGGAGATATACAAGAAATGTATTCTCCAAACATTCTTTTCAATATATTTTTTCTAATTATTAAAAATCATAAAAAATTATCGTAAATACACGGAAAACATGATAATTTCTAGTGTTGGCTAGATATTTTGTTGCTAGCATTCCTCAAATAAAAATGGTTGACATGTTCAAATAAAAAGATAATTAATTGGGTAGGCAATAAATTTGGTTTTTTTTTTCCCGTAAATACACTTATTTCTCCTGTTTTTTTTTTTCAATTTACACTACTTTACAGTTTAATTTCTAATATATATTACTTAGGATTTTTTCTCTCCTTTTTATTTTTTAATTAAAAATATTATAAAATATAAATATTACATTATATAATTTTTTTAATTGGTTTAAAATTAATTATTTATTAAATTAAATTTTATAATTTTATTTTTTTAATTTTTTTAAAGAAAATGATATTATTAAATATAATTATTTTTATTTTATTATTTCATTTACTTAACATATTTTTTAGGTGAATATTTTTATTTAAAATCTAAATTTTCTAATATAATTATTTTTAATATAATTATATTACTAAATATAATTAGTTTGTTTATGTCATTAGATTTAATTAAAAATGAGAAGATTTTTTGTTTAACAACTTATTTATAGAAAAACATTATATTACATTATCAATAAAATACTCAAATAATTATATTTGACTACGAAAAAAATTAAGATGAAGATATGTTATGATAACGGTTAGGAATGCCAGTTGAAGCGGGACGATCTTTTGTCATCTTCTTTTTCCTTGGATCAGGAACTCACTGATCTCGTTCATATTCTTGCCACGTTGTTTCGGGTGGCAACAAAAAATAATTGCCAATTAATAGTTATCAGTATCTTTTTGATATTTTCAATATATTTTTATTATAAAAAATAGTTCGTATTTAATAGTTATCAGTATCTTTTGGATATTTTAATCATTTCTTTTCATAGCTGTACGCCATAAATAATAAAAATATCAATTCTTATCACTCAATCCAAAATAACCTGCTAAATAAATATTTTTAAAGATATTTTCAATATATTTTTATTTAAAGATATTTTCAATAAATATTTTTAAAGATATTTTCAATATAACAGTTACTACTCTTTGAAATTTTATGTCTATTGTATAAGAGAGATGTATTAATTATTTTTTTACTGTGTTTTTTAATTTATTTTAATACTACTAACTAATTTTCTTATTTTTTTAATCAACGAACATAACAAAAAAATATTAACAGCACATAAATTTAACTATAAAAGTACATACAAAGTAACTAAAAAATTGTACTCTAATTTTATCAAATTTTCTTTATTTTTCTTTATATGTATATTTTTTCTTTAAAAAAATAAAAAACAAAATTATAAAGTTTAATTTAATAAATAAGTAATTTTAAAACCAATTAAAAAATTATATAATATAATATTTATATTTTAAAATATTTTAAATTAAAAAGCCAAAAAGAAGAGAAAGTTTCAAGTAGTGTATATTAAAAATTAAATTATAAAGTAATGTAGATTGAGAAAAAGTAGGAAAGAGAAGATGCCAATGAATTTTATCCATAACTAATGAAGCATTAGCAACATTGTAGTTATTAGTCTTTATCTTACATAATTATAAAAGTGGGTTGATGGATTATTAAAAACATAACAAGCAAATTTAAAGGGTTTAACCGTTAGTTTTAGACTTTTAATATAGAAATTATAGAATTAAGATCCAACTATTATTGAATGTTAATCTAATTATGTCTATTTTTTTTAGCCCACTATATGTTCATTATTTATTGTTTTATTTGCACCTTTCTTTATTGCTTTTATGTCTTATCCTTCAATGCACTTACAGTTTAGTTGATCTTCAAAGTTCAAACTGAGTGCTGTAGGAATCCAAAGCTAAAAGATGACGTTCCTTTCTTATCAACTGTTACCATTTAGTTCATTAATAGGCTAAATAGCTAATTATTTTCCTTTATGAATCTCTCTTCTTATGACCAAAATATATGTAAGGCTTGAGTGAGTGAATTTCGCTTATCCCATTAATAATCGGTATAGTACTCACTACAAGTTTCTATTCCTTCCCCCCGGGTCCATTGCTAATCATTGACACCCCTGATTTTTCTTAGCATATAGTTTGGTGGATTTATTAGTGCCATGTCAACTCTTACATAAGTTTGATCTGCCTATGGCCATTCACCTATAAAGAATGAAAAAACAATTAATTATCCCCCAAACGTTAGTATCGATACAAATTTAGACCAAAATGCAAAATGGTCCAGCTATAATCCCCCAAAAATAATGTAAACCAAAAAAAAAAAAAGAACTTTCAGTTACTTGCTTAGCCGACAAACTATGAGGCTACTCAACATAACAGTTGAACATAATCAACAAAAGAATTATTAATTTTATGATTTGATCCAGACCAATCACCTTTCTGGACAGGGAAGCTGAAAAAATTACGGCTCAAGGTAATGACAGATTCGTTGAATGATTTATTGTCTAAAATCTTCTCAAAAACACTTCCACGTGAAGATGTTGTAAGGTATGTTGGGAACACAGGTTTATGTATGCTTAAAATACATATTGACCTAACCAAGAGAGCGTTTATATTTTGAGCCAAACCACCTTTTTTTTTTTTTAAGACCAATCATTGGCAATTTGGCATCATAAAAGAATAATTGGTAGGAGGCATATTACCTGCAAAAGGAGCACAATATAAAATATTGATCTTACCTCTTTCATGATATATTATAGATCATGGGTCCATTACCTAAAAGTCTCCTTCACCGTTCTCTCTTTCTTTCTGTCCTTTCTTTATATCCGTAGATATATAACATATTTATATTTATGTGTTCAATAATGTTGGTCCCAAACTTCATACTACATAGACTTAGAAATTGTGGAAATAAATAAATCCCCTTTTGCCTTGCTATGTACACTTTATTTTACATCAGCAGTCTATGTCGTAACACCTCTATCTAGGGTAGTTAGAATTTTGAAAGATTAGCAGTTAAGCTTACTATACAAGGCGTGAGAGTTAGGAAGGATAGTCAAATACAAATTACGTGAGTGATGGGTTTATTGTACTAATTAACAGATTAAAATGAAACCAAGGTTGCTAGTAATTTGAGATTATCCTTTGCACCATGTTGCTCTGCAAACATATTTCTATAACTATAAGTAGAAGGGAATCTTAACGTGGCATGGTTTAGGTGATGACATGGAATGGATGTTGACCCATCAACAAATGGGATAACACCAAACAAATCAATCACAGAGCTTGGATTAAATACACAAAGTTGTTAAGCTTGTGGACTATTATTCTAATGTCTTGGTTGAATTGGTATGAACATAGTTTTTTTTCTCTTTTATTTGTATGTGTAAAATAACTCACTCCAACAGAAGAAGAAAAAAGAGTGAAATTCACCTTTTCCTTTCAATTTTGAACCCCTTTTATCAGCCAAATTTTAATAGGAAAGAAAACTTGATCCCATGCATTGATTCATGAATTTATTGTGTTCAACTTGGTCTCATACAGGAGTTCAATGAATTTGTTGTGGTCTCACATCTCGGATGAAACTACATGAGTCTTTAGTTGTTTTAAGTACATTCATCACAGAATTGAACCAATAAGAAAACACAGGCGGTTAGAGGAGAGAGAGAGTGGAGTAGGAGTCAGTGATCCTAGTGGGTTCCTGCAACAGACCCCACCTGTCCAAATTTATTAGTTTTTTTTTGTTTTATTCAAATTTTTCTTTTAAATTTTATTTGAGCCACCTTTGAATAAGAAGCCCCACAAGTCCAAACTCCAAAGAGAGCATGAGACAAGTTTTGCTGGGACAACATCTTGGGTACCACAGAATGAGTTTCTCAATCTGAAATATTTTTTCAACTAGGGACAGCCATAAAGCAAGCCAAACAGACTAATCACTCAGGTTTCTTCATTGAGAAGGAGAAAAGAAAGAGAAAGAGACACCCCATGAAAGATAAAATAAAAAGTTGCAAAGAGGATCATATCTGAGAAAAAGACTGGACCCTCTCTTGTGCCAACTTACAACATAGATTAGATATTACTTTGACAAGAAAGCCTTGATCTTTCTCCCCTCTATGACCTTCTCAATATAGACTTGTATTTATCCCTAAAACACACATAGAGGTAAGGTGAACACTAACTCAACACATGACACCATACACATATATACCACTTTTCAAATTCATGCTGGAGCAACACCACTTTTTGTTCATGTAAATTCAATTTGAATTATAATACATGGTTTCAGCTTCAGGGAAGATGATAATGGTCTAAAAATAAAAGCTTTGCATGGCGAGCCACAGAATAGGAGAACTTGGTTTGTCTGAGTCAGGACCTTCAAGTCACCACATCCCTTATGGAGTGCTTCACGGAATTAACACTCCTGCATCAAGCTTAATGTAATTATTCTTCAATAATAGTATCATCTCCTAATCCTATTAACTTTTCAGGCTCTTAAGAAGGAACTAATATGCTTGGTTTGTGTTGATTTTAATTTAAACTGTTTTTTGTTTTGTTTCTTAGCAATCAAGGATCTGCTTTTGATTTTGGGGAGCTGGAGGAAGCAATTGTTCTGCATGGAGTTAAGGGTAGAAATGATGAGGGCAAAGCATGTATGTTTCCGTTTCCATCACTTATGCTTCTTTTTTTTTTCTGACGTTAGGTAATCATAACCAACTCTTTCCAAAAGCAGAGAGAAAAAGGGGTGAAGGATAAGAGGTTTGAATATGTCTAAAAAATGCGCAGTGGGGGGGGGCGGGGGGGGGGGGGGGGGGTTACCGTTTCCGATACAATAATGATTTTGAGAGTCCATAACTGCTGAAAAGTTGAATTTGGGATTAGGTTCCTCTGCCTTTTTATTTGTTGCTGCTGTCATAATTGAAAGTCCTCATGGTCTTTTATTTTGGTAATCTTCAACTCCTTCAACTTGGTGATCCTCTTACAGATTTTGCTTTTGTGATTCTTGCAGCTTTATTCACAGCCAGACCTGCAGCTACACTGGAAATGTTCCCTTCATGGCCAATGAGATTCCAGCAAACCCCAAGAGTACTAGTCTCCTACTTGTCCATCTTTGACCATTTATTTAAACATGCTTTTAATTGCTTATGCTTACAAGTTCAAGAAATCTCAATATTTTATTTTTTTTCCCTTTCCTTGTGAAAATGATATTGTCCAAATCCTCAGCCTTGCAACTTTGATAATATATATATGTGAGGTGATTTTTATTTTTTCTAGTTGAATTTTCTGAATCAATTTTTTTTTTCTTTTGGTGGCTTTCCATATACAGGTTGGTTCAAAGTCAGGAGGAGAAAGCACTGATTCAGGTCTCTCTAGCAAAACTGAGCCCCCCTTTGAGGCAGAATCTCCCATAAGTAAAAAGGCATCTTCTTCAGATCATCATCAGGCTTTTGATCAGCAGCATCTGCAGCATAGACAGCAACTTCAACAGGAGATGGCAAGTGATGCCCCAAGAGCAGCCTCTTCACAGAATCAATCAGCAGCCAAATCACCTCAAGAAAAGGTCTCTCTCTCTCTCAGGGTCTTTTTCTTTTAAGTTTTATTTATGTCTCACACAAGTAATTTTTCCAAACACAAGTTTTTATTCAAAGATTAAATGTGAACACTTCTCTCCCTGTCAATCTAAACATTAATTCACCATATTGTGCAAGACTAGTCTCTTCTAGTAGGAGACTAAACTCCAATTGGTTCCTCAACAGAGTCTAGGCCTCAAGAAAGGTTATTAAAACACTGTTTTTTCACTGTTAATCTCTCAGTTCTCTCTTTCCATATCCCCAAAACTCGGGGAAAGTTGGCCTTTTAAATGCTATTTTTACTGTTTTGATCTGTCCCTCCTCTTCCTCTCTCTCTCTCTCTCTCTCTTTTGTGTATCTTCATAAAGAAGGCACAGATCCCAACAGCTTTCAGAAAATCAAAAGAACACAGAGTTTTTCCTGATTCCTGAACGATTTTCTGATGAATGTCTGACATGAAATATGATAGAGAGAGGGGATGTGGACAAAGTACGAACATAAAACAAATTGAGAATCTTTTCAGTACTTATCAACGTTTCTCATTAAAGTGACCCCCTCACTTGGCTCAATATAGAGAAAACTTGTGTTCTTCTCTAGAGTCAAATTTGGAGTTCGAAATCTAAACCACAGCAATAGCATACACCAAAACAATGGCAGATAATGATGCTTTTTGCTACCCTTATCATATTGATGGTTGCATGCCTCTAGAGAAATGGTCCAAGGGACCTCAGGATTCAGAAATGCTTCCCAGAGTGAGCACTCTTTTGTTTTGAATTCAAAGCTTAGCACTTCTTTTGAGCTACCTTTGTTTTTACTAAGCTAGGATGAATGAAGTTGAGTAATGTTTAACAGTTTTCTTTTTTTCCCTCCCTCATTTATTTGGCTACTAATATGGTCACATTTTTCTGGTTTGTTAATTGTAGTCCGAAGTTCAACACTGTGTTGAGCAAATGAACATTTGTGTTCATCTTTCTATTTTCATTTCTTTCCCTTGCTGAAATCATCAATGTCTTTCAAATAATGTTTTTGGGGTCATTTTTCTGGCAGAGAAAGGGAGCTGGTTCTACATCAGACAAACCACTTGATGCAAAGGTTATTGAATAATTTTCCAAACTCTTTTTTATTAAATGATTTTACGTAGGATCTAAGGTAAGATTTTTTTGTTGGCCTCAGACATTGAGACGTTTGGCTCAAAACAGAGAGGCTGCAAGGAAAAGCCGTCTGAGGAAAAAGGTGAGTCCTACATATATTGTTGTACAAATTCAACTACTTGTTGAGAAATAACACTTACATTGTTGCAGAAAGTGGAAACTCAAAAGGAGCTTTAAATTTCACTGCATTTTGTTTCTGTGTATGGAATAGGCTTATGTGCAGCAACTAGAGTCAAGTAGATTAAAGCTTAACCAGATAGAACAAGAACTTCAAAGAGCACGCCCTCAGGTTCTCATGTCACTTATTATATTATAATTTATATTTTGATATTTTACTTTTAGTGATTAATATTATTTGAGCTGTTAATTTATAGGGCTTGTTCGTGGATTGTGGTGGTGTTGGAAGTACTGTAAGCTCGGGTGAGTTTCTCTGTTTTTTTTTAATTTTTTTGTTTAGTTTTTAAATGTAGTGTCATTTTCTAATTTCTCAAACTCAGAAAGATAAAATAGAATAATGCCATAATTTTTACGAAGTTTACATCTTTTTTAATACCAAATGAAATTCAAATTTCAATTTTGATGGCCCGTTTCAAAATTTAATGAAGCCTCTGCATTTGACCAAAATCTGTGGCTAAATAATTCGTGTTTGAATAATAAAAACAATAGCCAATGTCATAATTAGATAACTCTAACATATTAAATTTATGCCTAGTTGTACGACCTTTTCTTAACATATTATATGAAGTTATAAAAACGCTACTTTATATGCTTCGGCTTTTCAGAGAAGAGAATTATTCCATTCTGATACTACTCTTTTTGACTCGTGGTAAAATAATACGGTCTTTAGGGTAAAAAGTTAACAACAAATAAAATAATAACTATCATAAGTAGAAACACACTTTCTAACGAAAAGGAGATGTATATTATGATTAATCCATTATGCAAATGGTGCCGGGTCTGTTTCATTCGTGGTCACATTGCACATGTCACCAAATCAACCAACATTTTTAATAGTAGTTAAAAACATTGTAACATTATTAATATGTAACACATGTATAAAATACTACGTATAAAAACAATACTAGAAAGCAAACAGATTTGAACCGGCACCAGTTATATTGTAGTTTAATGTGATCATATATAATTATATATAATCAATAATGGCAATAATTGATTAAGTAATGGTAAGTATAATCAGAATGGTTTTGTTATGTTATGTAGCAGGAGCCGCAATGTTTGACATGGAATATGCAAGATGGTTAGAAGAAGATCACAGACTAATGGGGGAGCTGAGGAACGGGTTGCAAGCACCGTTATCAGACAGTGATATGAGAGTGATGGTGGATGGATATCTTTCTCACTATGATGAGATTTTCAGGCTCAAGGGTGTGGCTGCTAAATCTGATGTCTTCCACCTTATCAATGGCATGTGGACTTCCCAAGCTGAACGTTGTTTCCTCTGGATTGGTGGTTTTAGACCCTCTGATCTCATCATGGTGTGTACACTATACACTATACATCAATTGCATATAAATTTAGAGAAAACAATTTTACATTGTCCACATTAAACTCATAAGTTAAAGTGTATGTATATGTATTTAGTACATATACAAGATAATCAATAAAATAACAATGAGAACAATATATTAATAGTAGTAGTGACAATACCTTAAAAAAAAAAAAGTAGTAGTGACAAAGAGTGGTAAGGTTGTGGAATCCACATATACTTAATGTAGTAAAGATGATTAATTGAATAAAAAAATATATATTTAAGAAAAGACAACGAACATGCTAATGTATTTGGCGAGTCATTTTCCTTTTAGTTTTGGAAATTGGGGGTGTCATTTTTTGGACAAAGGAGATAAATAACTTTTTCGGTAACATCATTGTTTTGTTGTTATTAGAGAATCTCCAACGAGTATTTTTTTTTTAAAGAATTTTTTAAATGAAAAAACTGTGTTTTTTTATTGTTTCTTTTCTAATAAAATAAATATATATGATAATGAGAATTTTTTTAAAATAAGATATGTATCTTCAAAAAAAATTATAAAAAATCATTTTTAACAATAAAAAATAATATTCAGCTGCCACATAATAATACTATAATTAAAAAAAAAGTGTGACTTTTTTTTTAAAATATTTTAAAGTTTCTTATCATTTGAAGAAAGTTGTATATAAATTTTTTATAATGATATAACACTTTGAAGATCATAAAAAAATAATATAAAAATAAAAAAAATAACTTAAAAAATTCATTTAAAATATTTTCGTTGGAGATGTTCTCACAAATTTATCCCGTGTTTTTTGTGGTAGTGAATAACTGTTCCAATGTCGCAGGGAAATCTCGCAGTTTAAGGCAATAATTACTAATTATAATTAACATTAACGTTAAGGGTTTTAATTTTCTTTCATTTTTTTTTTTTGTCTGAATGCTTTTCTTTCATCTTACTCTCACTTTATTTTCTATTTTCTCTCTCCTTTTTTCTATTTTATCTTTTTGTTACTGATCTTCCTATATAACTAATCATTGTGGCAAGGATAATACTCGAACAATTACTATAATATAGTATTTTTTGGTCAGATGCTGATTCAGCAGTTGGAGCCACTAGCTGAGCAACAGATAATGGGGATGTATGGCCTGAAGCATTCCTCACAGCAAGCAGAAGAAGCACTCTCTCAGGGACTTGAGCAGTTGCAGCAGTCACTTGTGGACACCATAGCTGGAGGCCCAGTGGTTGATGGTGTTCAACAAATGGTCGTTGCCATGAGCAAGCTTGCCAATCTTGAAGGTTTTGTTCGCCAGGTAATTTAAATTTTAAATTATACGTGTACTAGAGAAATATCACTAACACATTTTTTAATATATTTTTTATATGAATAATGTTTTAAAATGATCATAATACAAAATAAAGAATGTATTAAAAGAAACGTTTTATTAGTACTTTTACTTTTTGCATATTTTTGACTTGATTGATCACACTTTTCTTTTCCTTCTTGGGTGAGTTAATAAATAGTAAATACTATTTTAAGTACAACATTTGGTGGGGAGGTGGACGTAAAGCCTCATAGTGACCTGACTTCTTTGTATGTTGCAATTTCTGTTTTACTATCGATTTATTTAAGCTTTTGTCAAAATTAGATTTGAATGTGTGTGTGACTTGTCAATTTTAATTGTTTGGGTTTAAACACTAATTGGCTTATAAACTTCATAGTTGAAAACGGGAACCACGTTAATTAGACTAGGGCAATTGCTTCTCTTACCTTCTTTTGACTTTTGGAATTTTTTTTTCATAGGATAGTTATGACACTTTATTATGCTTTTAACTACATAACTCATAGAAATTAACTCTAAAACCTAAAAGTTAGCCAACTATTAGACCCATGATTAGATAGTAATAGCTGAAAACTAGAAATGATACTTTCTTTCTAGTCCACATATTTCCTCTGCTTATTCATTGGCTGCATGCGTATTTTAGGTCGTACGTACATTTGTGGTGTTTATCCTAGATAATATTTTTCTGACGAACACTTGACATTGATTGAACTTTGAGAATAATTAACTCCGCCCCCTACTCGATTTTTTTTTCTATATGTGTTGCTTTCATTAATTTTAGATGATTTTTTTTGCTTAATTATATTTTATATACAGATAACTAGCTAGGATATAACTTAAATTAATTATCTTCACTTCTTGGTCGTCACGTCTCTCTAAGTATATTGGTTCCAGGCTCATTAGTTAAATAAGTGGAGGCATGTATTGCTTTCGATTTCTTATAAGTTATAACGTTCTTGCTCATCAAAATATTAGATTCTAGGTATTTGAAGTACTTTTTCCATTTTAAAATGTCTTAGTCAGAAGTTGGTTTTAGAGAGCGATGGCTAATGTTGAATCATAAACCCTTGGTAGAATTATCATCATTACTATTTTAAAAGACAATTTCTCAAGTCTTTTTTAATTTTTTTGAGGAATTTATAATAAATTAAATTATAGGGTTATAGAAGAAAATAAAATGTATTACTTTATTCAATAATTAGCAACTGTCAATTAAGTTTATTGATAAGACTACCTCACCAAGTATTGTATAATTGTTAAATTTAACAATCCCAGAATTTGAATTGGATAATTAATTTTATAATTGCTAAATTTAATTTAATGATATTTTAATTTTAATTTAACGTCTTATATACAATATAACTCGCTATATTACATTCTTAATAAAGTATTGTAACATTTTTTTAGAATACACAAGAACTTTCTCTTATTGGAGAGCCATCTTATATGGTAGCAGGTGGTGATTAATCCCTTATGTTAGATGCAAGATACTGGCTAAGCAAGAATTAATGCTACACTTTTTTGTTGTTGAGACACTGTGCTGTTGCAACTTGCAAGAGATGCAAAAGATAAATATTAACCTTTGAATTATATATAAATTAATAATTAAAATTAAAACCTTAAATCTCACATGTTTATTTAAAAATCTAGATGGCTTTATATAATTATTTTTATCAATATATGTAGACATAGAGTCATAGACACATGCATTAATTCTTAAATTATTGGTGACTTATTAACTTCCATAAACTTTTATGTGTTTATGAATTGAAGGCTGATAATTTGAGGCAGCAAACTCTTCATCAGCTATGTCGATTACTCACAGTTCGTCAAGCAGCACGATGCTTTATTGTTATTGGAGAGTACTATGGACGTCTTCGTGCCCTTAGTTCTCTTTGGGCATCAAGACCACGAGAGTAAGTTAGAATTTATTTATTTTATAAATAATAATAATAATAATAATATTTAATAAGAAAATTGTTTTAAAGATAAAAGAATGAATTACTTTCTAATTTCATAGGGTCACCGGTTTTTTCTTTACGGAGCAAAGAATTGTCATAATATACCATTTTCGTTTTTCTTTGATGTTTATACTTCATACCCCTTCTAGAGGTAAAACAAATAACTAATTGGAGTATTTGATTGCTTTCGCCATATTCTTTCTTCTCATTGACATTGCTATTTTATTTTAAGTTTATATGTATACAACTTCTAATATACTCCATATATACCACCAATTTCCTTTTGGGATATTCAAACAGGACCTTGATCAACGACGATAACTCATGCCAAACAACTACGGAAATGCAAATAGTCCAACATTCTCAGAATTATTTCTCAAGTTTCTGAGAGATGTAATTAAAACCCATTAGCCTGAAAGAAGTTTGCTCGCCATAATTAAGGGGATTTCGTTGGGCTGCTTTACAAATGAATGTCAGCGTCTTCCTAAAAGAAAAATATTTATTTATTTTTTCTTTTCAATCTTCTATGCTCCCTTGTGTCTTTATGTTTTATTGTAAATGTAAATCTAGTTTTTATGTGCATGATGAGGAAGCTCCTACTTTAGCTGAAGAGAAATAGAAAAAAAAAAAAACAGTTTATGAGAAGGTGCTTGTGGCATGGATGTAGATAAAGTATCCATACAATTGACTCTATCTTCTAGTTAGCTAATTGCTTCTTTTTCTTCTAACTTTTAATATATTTATAATCTGACCTCACATCTTGATTAATGACTTTATAAAAACATATAAGATCGGAACATTTTTGGGAATAGAGAAAAAGAAAGGAAGAGGTAGTTGCATTGCATTTATTTGTAGTGGTTGCAAGTGGAATATCTATCAATATATAAGTAAATTTTATTTTAATCTTTAACAACAGTTGAGTGGAAATTTTAATTTCTCAAGAGTCATTGATCTGATTTAAATTTCACTTTAATATTTTTAGTTATCAAATCAAAACTTTAATTTTATAATAGTTATTGATATGATTTAATGTGATATAATATTAATGAAGAATTATCAATTTTAAAAATTTAAACATATATATATTTTATAAAAGATAATTATAATTCAAAGTATAATATTGCAAAGGAATCACATTAGAATGAGAGGATCTATGAATTGTATAAGGTTCAAGATTTTACCGTTTATGATAACTATAATAAATTAATTGATATTACTTATATATACTAATAAGATATATCTATTTTTTTATAACATATTACTTAAAAACTTTAGAAAAATGTGTTTAACTTAAAAGATAAATGATTTTCTGAAAAAAATTTCATAAAATATGTGAATAAAGATAAAATAAGTTGAAAAGTGGTCTAAGTGGACAAAAATTGAGTGAAGTGTCAGAAAAATACTATTATTGGAACAAAGTAAAACATATTTTGTGCCTTATTTCTTTGAGTATCAGAATAATGTGGAGCAGATTTTGTGCATTTTTCTTCGATTTTGCTCTCGTCGTTTGCATTTTCGTCACCAGCTAAGAAAGTGTATGAACCAGCTAGGGACAAAATAAGAAAGTCGTTGCCCTGGACAAAATAATAATTATTCAAAGTAAATGCTACATCTCCTCTTTTTAATTATTATAATAATAAAGAAAAGAAGTGCTACATCTCCTCTCCCATAAATCTATCATTACCAATTATACTTTTGTTCCTATTTACACTACCTATTTTACTTTCCTTCCATTTATTTCTTGCTTCCAAATTTATAGATGCCAAATTATAAGAAGAAAACTTATACGAACCTGTTATAAGAAGAAAACTTATACAAGAAAGCACTTATTTACAATATGTATGGGCAGGTTATATTGGAGAAAAAGGGTGATCTTTTTGATGGGTTTCCTCACTTAATCTATATATCCATAGAAACAGGCCACAATATCATCACAATTACAAAGTTGGAGCTATGAATGTGTTGGGGAGTTTAGCTTTATATAGTTATGTAATTTTGAATTCTCATTCTTTGAATTAATATCTTGCAAATTCATCCTCACCTTTCTCAATAACTTATATGTGCAGACAAGAGTCTTTGGGTTGATGACTAATGCTCCCTTTATATTGAACGTAGACTGTTACATGGTTTTTTTAACAAATTTTTTTGAACACGTTAACTGCTGCTGGCTGAAATTTTTGTAGCATGTAAAATGTACGTGACTTATTAAAGACAAATAAATAAATAATAATTAATGATTATGAACTAAATTATAAATGACTCATGAGCTTAAAGTTATTTCTAAAGATATATATATTTGATGGAAGTAGAGATTTTAAAAGAGTCAATATCCACTAGCATGAAACAAAGTCACCTTTTTTATATTAAAGTATTCTCTTAATCTTAACTTCCATATTGAAAGATAGAGAGAATATAAAGAAGAGTCAAATGAAAAAAATTTATTTTCTTTTTTTTTTAAGAAATCAAAATGCATAGGAGAAAAGTCTCATTGTAGATAAAGATACATATTGTTTATCAATTATTTAGAGAATAATTGATATTAAGATCCTTTTTGGTTTTTTATTATTGTGATCTTAGAAAACTAGAAAGCTTTTATGTGTTGTAAAATTATATAATTCTCCATTAATGATGTTTCTTCCCAAATTTCATGAACCCTAATTTTAAAATTTTAAAAATTATTGATTGTTTTCCGCTGTAAATATTGATTATTTATTGTATCGCGTGTATATGGATATAGAATTGATTTGAATGATCGAAATTTTATAATGAATCGGAATTAAAATCAGGATTTTACAAAATTTTATGGTGCACATGGTTTGATTGGATCGTGAATAAATTGCTTATGAAATTATGGTCATGCATCGCGATGTGATAATATGTGTATGAATGGTCGTATGCATGATTCGTGAATTCAATAATAAAGCTTTGTCATTATTATTATTATTATTATTATTATTTCAAATGACTTTGAAATTTTCCGGTACGTATACGAATGATATTGAAAGTCCCATGGTTCAATTGTTTCGAGATTCTTTTATTATATGGTAAATGAATATTATTTTATGACCTAGAAGAATGAAATTAGTAAGAATATTACGAATTGTTGGTAGCAATAAAAATATGCAGGTTGAATGTTTATTTAGAATTAAGTGGACGATAGATTTATTAGTCATTAAAGTGATCAAATTTTTAAGTTTGTTTAATTTTAAATTAATGATAATTTTTCAATTACCCATAAAATAATAGATGTTGAAATATATAATTATTGATTAATAGGTACATTGAAATTCAATTATACAAAAGTTGATTAGTTGTTTTTATAATTAATAAATATATTTGTAAGTGATTTATGTTTATTTACATACCCAAAGATAGTAGGTAATTTTAATTGGTGTGTATTTAATTCTCAACAATGTTATTTTGGTTTGAAGGAAATAATATTATAATTTAATCTGCATCATAATGTTGTATGTTATGTGTTGGTATATCGCCCAAAGGAAAACATCAATATGCATTGAATGTTGTTTGAATATATATTATATATGTAACATGTGTCTTATGTCTCAAAATACTTATATGAAATTATGATTCCTAATTTCCTAGATTCTCATGTGTTGTTTATGGTAATTTTTAATCTGCTTAACTTTTATGATTGGAATAAACAAGTTTAATTTCACCTTGATGTTTTGGATTTTGATCTTGCTAAATTGGAATATGTTAATTTTGGATGATCCACTAACTAATGAAAGACCTACCATACCTTAGATTTTGATGTTTACAAAAGTATAAATTATGGACGATCTTATGATTTGTTGTTGAGTACGTAAGACCAACTTTGTAAAAGAGCTTACGCGTCTTTATATCAACATCTACAACCTTAAGTTGCATCCATACTTAAAACGGAAAATAATTTTATAAAGATATACTCAGTGTCCCACACGTTATCAAATCAAACATGTCCACTTATTGTAAAAACCAATGTCTTCACGAGTTGTCCTTTGTTACAACCATTGGACTTTAAATTTTTTATACACTTATTTTATATTCTCACAAGTGATATCCAACAAGGTACTAAAGGTCTATGTTAGCCACAAAGGAAAGTTCACGATCTCGCTTTTTGAATTGCAATATTGCCTCTCTCTATTTGAATTGTTAACATTTGAAATTTATGGAAAGAACAAAATAGAAGGGTTTTGCAAAATATTCCTCAAAATCACTTTTGTTGTGGAAGAGGAGCACATGTAATTGTTTGTACTTTTATTCCTATCCTCGTCATTTAGAGTGTGCCACGTGCTTTGCCTCCAGTTGTGAGACAACAAACATACCAAGACTCAACACTAATCTCGTAACAGATTTTTCATTGAAGTTTATAAAATGTGACTCTTCTTTAGAATCAACAATAGAAAAATAATCAAGTGAAAAAAAAATATATAAGTTCTCTAAAGCGAAACTTTGCACATTGAAGTGGATGATATACTCAACACTTAATTTTCATTACTCTTTTCTAAGCAAAGTTATTTGTATTTGAGTTTAATTGTTTATTCACTCTTTAAGTGTTGTTGAATCATTATATTCATTCAAACTTTTGTTTGTGAAAATCAGGAGTAACTTAGTGTTAAACAATACTTAGTTGGTCTTAGATTCAAGGGAAGTCTAAGGGTGTGTTAGGAATGACAAAAAGAATACTTGTATAGTCAGGAATGATAAGACATAATACTTATCTGTAATCAAAGTTTTGATAAGTATAATCCTTTTATAGTTGCATAAAGGAGAACTGAATGTAACTTTGGTTGAGTGAACCAATATAAATCAAGTGTTTATACGTCTCTCTTAAGTGGTTTTATTGAATATTCTTTTAAGCTTATCTTGACACCTTTTTCCTATCAAGTGTTTACCTGAAAAACCTTTGAGAAAATATTGTTTTATTATTACTAGACAACCAAACTTGGTTTTCATCAAACTTGTTTTTCTTATTAGTGGATGACTTCATTGCATCTATTTTTCTAAGCTTATGATAGAAGTCTTTATTTGCGAAAAGTTATTATCCTTTATTAACGCATTCAATCCTCCCTTCTAATGTGATTATTTATATTTCAGTAGAGAACTTTGCTACTATTACTAACTCTAGTAGCAGTGAATTGAAAGCCATTACAAAACTTGGAAAAAGATCTAACAAACTGAACCTAATGTTCATGAGAATGACTATCACAAACAACATTAAAATAACTCTCCCCGTGACCGACAGTGCTAAAGAATTTATGGGGGTTAGCGGGAAAGTGCTCCCAAATAGCTTACAAGTCTCTTACTAGGACATTAATGAGTCCATTGACCATGATGAAGTTTAATGATTCAGGTACTATGTATGAGCCTGCCATTGATATGACAAACATTGCTGCAAGACTTAAGACCTTGGGAATGGTTGTGAATGAGAATTTCTTTGTATAATTTATGCTAAACTAATTACAAATTGAGTATGACTCATTTCAAATGAACTATAATTCCTTGAAAGACAAATGGAGTGTGTATGAATTGCATAATATGTTAGTCTAGGAAGAAATGAGACTTAAGAATCAAGGAGGTCACTAAGTCTATTATGTGAGCCACCAAAGGAATCAAGGAGCTAAAAGGAAATTTATGAAGAAACATGATAATAGGACCATTAAAGTTTAATGGGACATCTATGCAACAATGATGTGTGTTAACTCATTAGCAAGTATATCAAATTGTCACAAGTAGTAAAGTAAAACGGGAGTTCAAGTGTTGAGTCCATAGGGACTTTGTTTGTATTTAGATTGATGTATTCCCAATTTTCAAGCAATTAATAAATTGAATTAAAGATTTGAGAGATGAAAAGTTAAAAGCAAATTGACATAAAAATTAAACTACTCACTAAAACAGACAAGAACAAGAAAAACAAACACTTAAAGGATTGTGATGTGAAGGTTGATTTAAAATGTAAATATGTTGGGGCTTAGCCTACCAAATCTACTCTCGATGTAATGTTAATGATTCTTCTCTATTTAATATTATTCCAATTTTTACACTCTAACCATGATCCCTCGAGTGAAAGAGTCTAATTTATCTAATCTTTCCCCTAATCCCTTAGAAGAATAAACTAAATAAATTGCATTAGAAAAGAGATGCATAAAACAGGCTAAATAATATCATTCTATCCCTAGACATAAATCATTTAGATATTCTTTTCCAGTTCTTAGAAAATAAACATTTTCCAATGCCTAAATCCTAAAACAAATACATGAATATTGGTGATCAGGCCACAATCAGTAAAATTAAGCACATAAAAAAGGCAATAAAAATTAAAATAGCATTAAATAGATAATAGGAAAGAAATTACATCACGAGCATTTGGTTGCTAGGGTCCCAACAATGAACAGTTTAGTCTCTCATTGTCATGAGAGACTTTACAATTACAAGGGGTTAATGGGAGAAAAGAATAATAATGGGAATGGAGATGCAGGGAAGGAATGACTCTTAAAGGTTTGTTTCCCTTATTTGGGAGACTCTAATTTTGTGAATATTTAGTGTAGAGCTTTGTGTCTCAATGTATCTTTCTCCTGTACTTCCTCCTCTTTTTATAGGTGAAGTTTAGCTTAAAATTTACAGAGTCTCGCACTAAGCGTGATTGCCGCACTTAAGAGTGAGTCGGTGATCACGCGCTTAGTGCATAACTCACGCTAAGCGTGTCTTCACGTAATATATGGTTTCTCCATGTGACTTCTGTTCGTTGGGTGAGAGTCTTCAGGTTTTCAGCTTTTCTTCCAAGCTTTATTTCGTGTTTCTGCAGTAATTCTAACACCAAAGATTATAAATTTTCCAAATTAACCATATGCTGGTCAAGAATTTAAATGATGTTAAATTTCTCATTATTCACATAAAAATAAACAATAAAAGTGAGGAAATTTAATAATTTTTGTACGATTTAATCATCAATTATACCTATGTACCGTAGCTATCAATCTGATGAGTGACCAAACTAAAAACTCTTTATATACATCATTCCTTTCAATTCCAAAATTATTATAAAAATTTTCTTTCTAATTATATTTTTTTTTATCCACAAAACTCGAATCCGGGATATTGCTTAAAGAGACTAGATTTAGGACTATTCAAACCAGCAACTTATTAGTCATTAGTTTTTTATACTTCCCATGTTCTATATAGGTAAGCTTCGGTGATAGATAAACACTCGATAAGTTTATTCACAGTTACGAGTAATTAAACAGTAAATAGTTGATTCTTAGTTAAACGATTGACTTGAGGGAAGTAGTTTATCACTCAAATGGATCTCTAGTTCACTCTAAAAAGCTTCCTAGCTGTTGTATCACCAAGGTTTCTAAGTTATGCTAGTCTAACGAATTTGCGGTAAAGAAAAAACAAAAAACAGTAAAATAAAGTTGTGAAAAGGCAATAAATATGGCATATTAGGGAAAATAAAATTTCATGATTTGGTCGGGTAGTCTCTTTACATTTCAAATTCCCATATTTATAAGAATTAGTTTGTGTACCTATGTCATCCACGAGTATTGTTTTGGTTATTGTTGTGTATAAATTCAACAAAATATAAATAATTTTTATTTTTTGAATATATGTATACACAATTAAAAAATAATTTCACTCTAATAATTTAATTGTTAGTGTAATTTTAGGTAAATTGTTCCTTCTCATGAGTTAAGTGTAAATTTTCCTACTTGATTTAATAAAAGATGTTCATCTCAAGAGTTTGATTTAAAAAATTATTTTTTTTACTGTTAAAAAATATAAAATTGTAATAATAGTGAAAAATGTTTTTTTTTAAATGTAAAAAAAATTAAATACTTAATATAAAAGCTTCATGTTGAAGTTTCTAAGATAATGTATGATTTTACTATAAACCATGCATGAAGCATGTTTTCATAATTTTCTCTGTTTCATTTCATAAGAAAATGTTCATCCACATAAAATAACATATTCAATAAGTTAATTAAGTTACATGTTAGTAAGCAAGATAATTTATAATTATATTAAAACTTTTTTTTGTCGAGATTTATATTTAAAATACAATGATAATAAATTAAAAATATGAATTTAACTCTAATAATTTAAATGTTAATGTATTTTTAAGAAAATTATTTCTTCTCGTGAGTTTAGTGTAAATTATTCTTTTTGATTTAATAAAAAGGTTCATTCCAAAAGTTTGATTTTATACATGATATGCAATAAAATTTATATATTAAGAAATGTAGTCATGAGAAAATATAAATACATATACATATATAATATCAACATGTAAAAGGAGAGAAAAATATTCATATATTATTTGTATATTAATAAATTTACATACAAATATCATGGTATAATGAAAACTTAAATTTGTTGACGCAAAGAAATTTCTTCAATAATTATTTGAAAAGATAATAAATAAGTCATAAAATAATATTTTATGACAACTAATTTAGATTAGAACATTTAATAAATTAATTAAATCACATGATGATAAGTAATAAATATATTTATATTAAAATTATTACAACAAATTAAATAAACTTAATTTCACTTTAATAATTTAAATGTTAATGTAGTTTTAGATAAATTGTTCTTTCCTAATTTTTTCTAAAAATTGATCAAAGAGACCATGATATAAACATAAAATGAGAAAATTTAAAGATTAAAAGTAGTCACAAGCAAATATATATATATATATATATATATATATATATATATATATATATATATATATATATATATATATATATATATATATATATATATAGATATAGATATATTTCAATCCAATTTTTCTGTCCATCAAAATTAATTATTATAATTATTAATTATTGAAAATAACAAGAATATATTCTATAATATCAACAATAACTTTAATTGATTATTAAAAATAACATCAAATATTTGGTATGCATAATGGAAAGATGAACGTTTGATAATGTATAATGGAAAGTTCTATACTTGGATTCATAGTCCATTGGAAACATTTTATCTAATAATTTAGTTGTGAATATAATTCTATAAAGAATTAAAATATTGTTAAAGAATTATATATATCAACTTTCAATTCTTTGATATGACAAACTATCTCTTAGAAAATGACACTTATAACCCAAATAAAGGATACATAATTGTCAACCTTTGACTACCTCTAATAAAAAAATTTCTTGTAGTTTTTGTCTAAATTTTTTCATTATCATTCTAAAAGCCAATATTTAAAGAAAAACTGATACGGCTATGCTATCAGGACTGGCTTTGAGGGCCAGGACCTCCAGAGGAAGAGAATGAAAGCTAAAGAAGAAAAGGCCAAAAGATAAGAAGGATTATATTTCTCATTGATTTGTTGTTATTTACATAGATATATATAGTGCATTCTACTAACATAATTGTGATTTCCTGATCCTCTAGGAATCTTTCAGTAACCGAATTGGTTAGGAATGTTCCCTAGTAGCAGACAACACTACCCAGCAAATCTCACTGCCAACTCAACACCTTCATCCTCAGACATGATCCTTGAGGTACAAAGGCCTGGAAATCATTCTCTTAGTCTTTTCTCTTTGCACTCCTGCTTCTAATGTTGTAGTTTTTGTTTCTGGTGTTGCTTCTGATATGCTATCATCCTTCGGCCCTTGAAGGATCACCTTGTCCTCAAAGTGATGATCCCGGTGCAACTGGTCCTAGTCTTCCCAAGAAATCTCATCAGGGGATAATTCGTGCCATTGAACTAACACCTCCCACGGAGCATTCATGGCTGGGGACGATCGACGATAGTCTAGAATAGCCAAGGGAGTAATGTGAGGTTGATCATTGATGAAGTGATTTGGCATATCAGCTAAATTAGCTTTGTTTGGTGTCCCGTGAAACGGCTTGAGCATTGAGTAGTGAAAGACAGGGTGTATTCGAGCCCCTTCTAGAAGTTATAAGTGATAAGCAACAGGGCCTATACGGTCAAGGATTTGAAATGGGTCGTAGAAATGCATAGCCAATTTGCCGGAAACTGCATGTGCTCCTTTGACTGACCTTTGTTGGTAAGGTCGAAGTTTCAGGAGGACCCAATCCCCAGGTTGGTAAGTTACCTCCCTACGCTTAACATCAGCATGGTGCTTGATGATAGCCTGCGCCTTAAGCAACTTCTTACGAATAGTGTGAAATATTTCTTCCCGGTTACTTAACATCTCGTCAACGACATCAAGATTAGATGATCTAGAGAGGTATTCTGGAAAATTAAAGGGCTTGTGGCCAAACGTAATCTCATACGAAGTGGTCCCTATTCCAATGTTCCATGAAGTATTGTGGATGTGACACCCTCTATCCTTCACATATATATTAATAAAGGAATAAAAATTTAAATATTAATTAAAAGTATTTTTAAAACATTTTTAAATATAAGTCTTTCAAATGGGTAAAAGGCTCACATTCACTTTCTTCTACATCATATTCAAACTTGTTCAAATAAATAATAAAGTCATCTCGGCTCAAAGAAGGTCATCTAAGTTTCATACAGTTAATATAGAACCTATATCCTAAAGTCACATCCTATCAGAGCGTGGTGTTCTTGTGTCCTCTAGCATGAGGTTCTTCATAGTCATCCACCTATTCATCTGCTTCCCCGAACACAAAGTTCAAGATCATCACAGAATCCAAACACAAACAGCAAATCAGGATTGAGTTATTACATTTCTAACTACTAGAGAGAAACAACACAACATATAGTAGCCAAATACAATTTACTTAGCATATCTCACATTATTTCATCACTTTGTCATTCATCAATCACACTTTTCATCCATCAATCACACCTTTCAATCATCAATCATAATATACAGGAATCACACACTCCGATCAAGACATAATAACACATCAATTTCATAATAAACAATTAGCAAGCGTATGCAACAGTTATGCTAAGACTCAAGCCTATATGCAACGTGGTACATGTCAGTGAAAAACCTCGTCGGGCGCCTAGGAGTACATGACAAGACAAACCACACAATAGTAAGTCAAGTCACTCTCACTAGGTAATATCATAGGGAGACCAGTCAGGGTCACAGTGTTTTGCGAGAATGTTCCAACCATATGGGATCAACATAGGCTTAAAGGAGCACTCAAACCGTGTGACCCCTAAGGCCTACACTCCAAAGAGTCCGTCAGGGCCTCTCCCTCCTGATTCAGGTCCAACCCAGAAAACATTTTAGCACACAGACTCTATCTATGAACTGTACAAAACACACGACTCCTCAATTGTTTTCAAAATAATTTTAACTCGTCGCCCTTTAAGGGTCTTATCATTAACTCGTCGCCCTTAAAGGGACTTAGCATTAACTCGTCGCTCAAAAAGGGACTTAGCATCAACTCGTCACCCTAAAAGGGACTTAGCATCAACTCGTTGCCCTAAAAGGGACTTAGCATTAACTCGTCGCCCTTGAAGGGACTTATGATCGTGTGATTGTACAATTCATAGTTCACAACTCAATGCACACAACACCTCAATGCACATATATATCTCAATCATATACATACTCAATTTATCACATACACTTAATCTCAATCACAATGATATAATCTCAGTCTAACATGTTATCACACCTCATAAATCGTATACACTTTACCTATGAACTATTCAATACACACATTTACTCAATTGTTTTCAAAATTATTTTAACTCGTCGGGTTCCCACAGTGGATCCCATCACAATACTCGTCACCCTTAAAGGGTCTTACAATTGTGTGATTGCACAATTCATAGTTCACAACTCAATACACACATCTCATCTCAATACACATGTATTTCATCATCCGTCACATGTTCAATTTATCACATACTCACAGTTTGAATCATCATTTCATAACCTTAACATAACAATTTATACAAAAGATTTTATCACAACATGAGATGTAAAACCTCTGAAATAGTTTCTCACAATTGTATCAAAATTAATTAATCAAAATCATGGGTTAAACACAAAGACATCAAGAGCATTCAAGTTTATCAATCAATTCTCATCAGGACATCAATTGGTACATAGAACACAATAATATTGTATTTATAATCATAAAGGAAAAATTATAATTCAATAAACATCCCAAAATAAACTCAAATTTAGTTCTCTAAGAATCCTTACACATGTTCATTCTAACCCCCAATTGCGATAAACTCATCCCTTACCTTTGAGCGGACTCATGTGTCTTCCTTCAACCACCAGTGATAGTAACATTTCTAGCGGTTCCCTGAGATTCCTTCAGTTATTCCTCCGACTGTTCCGATAGAATCCCTTATCGAATATTTATTTATCTATAATTTATCTATAACAGTTAACAATTAAAAAAAGTCCATTTCAAAAACTGAATATTTTTTTATTTTCAAAATTTAACAGGTAACAATTATCTATAATCTATATCAATTAACAATTAAAAAATGTCAATGTTAAAAATCGTGGATTGTTAATCCTTTTTATTTTATATAATCTATAACAATTTATTTATCTAATCTATAACAGTTATCAATTAAAAATTCATTGGTTGTAATTAGTCCTTTTTATTTTCAGACTTTACCAATTAACAATTAAAAATCATTGAATCTTTTTACTTTCAAAATTTAACAATTAACGATGGAGAGTATAAAGGAAGAAATTGTGCCAGAAGAATTCACATGTCAAAAGAAGAATAAGACAAATAACATACAAACAAATGTTTTGCAATATTAACTCATATGGATAATATATTAATATTAATATTGATTTGCAACAGCTAACTGTTTCACTAGAGATCATCACCCACCACTTTCCACTTTTTTAGGGTGTGTTTGGTCGAGGGGGAAGAGAAATTTGGTGAATCTCATACAAGACCCACATCTTTCACACTTTAATTAAAAAAAATCTCTTCTATTTTTCATCCTTTCGATTTCCATCTTCTAAACCAAATACAACATTAGAGAAGTTGTTTACATGCACTAAAATTACTCTTAGGATTTCCATCTTCTAAACCAAATAAAACATTAGAGAAGTTGTTTACATGCACTAAAATTACTCTTAGGATGTGTTTAGTTTAGAGGAAAAAAAAGATAAATTTTTGAATTAAAATAGAGTGTAAGAAGTATAAATCTCAAGAAATATAGTATAATTTTTTTTTTTTGGTACATTATTTTTCTCCTTTGAAACAAACAAAGCCTCTTGACACTACCAATGGAGGGGGAAAGGGGAGAGAGGGTGGGGTGGCCTGGGGGAGAAGTGTGAGGGGAAGGAGAGGAATTTCACATTATTGGTAGTGTCAATAGTAAAGTTGTAAGTGTCAATAGCGGTAGCTCCCTATATTTAATCGCTAGTCAACAAAAACGTCCATAGTCCACCCACCAACGGTAATTGCTTTCTACACCTTCAATTACTTCCTGCACCATTCTGGATTAGGTGCATGAAGCAAAGATAGAGGTTGAAGAAGCAATTTTCATCCCAATTCACTAGAACCGAACAACACAATAAAGCAGGTTACAGCATTCTAGCCTTTCAGTTCAACCGAAACACAACCTTAATGTTATTCCCACTGCCTCATTACAAGTGTAGTCGATTGATAAGAATAACACATTCATTTATTTTTGAATTTGCAAAAAATATATAAATACGGATAAAATTTAAGCAAAATAAATTATAATTAAATATAATTATTTTTAATAGAAGCAGGGATTAACTGGCTGAGATACTTAATATTTATAACCCTTGAAATATTATGCAGCAGAATAATATTAGTAACATTTATCTCTCTTATTTTTTTCTATTGTCCATATCTCCAAATGTACTAACAATTTAAATTTTAATAAACGGTTAAGGTGTATCTTAGATAATACAGATACGTTATTTCTTTTCACATGTGTGTATGCTAATTTTTATCCTTGCCGTTGAGGCTTGTTCACCAGGATGCGCTTAGAGGCCTCTTCATTGACCTCAATTTTTCTGTCCTCTTTTGAGCCATTGTTGTGTGCTTTCTCTGAGAAATCTGCATAATTACATGATAATTACACAGTGATCTAACTTAATAACCCTGCAATAACTTACATTTGAAACATAATCACTAACCTCTTGTTTTCTCTTGCGTTCAGCATCGGCCTAGTAGATTTCAATGAAGATAAAGTATGTTAAACATCAAAAAAACATAATTCATTAAGGAAAAAAATATATGAACAAGAATCTTCAATTTCAATATTGTGTACCAGAGTTTGTTTGAGCTTTTCGTTCTCTTCTTTTAGCAGATTCAGCTCTGCTTCAAGCTCTACCGTATATGCCTGCATTACAAGATTTTGACATGAGGGAAAAGACCTTGAAAAATGTGCATATATATAAGATAGAAGTAACACAGCTCATGTAACTAACATAGCACACAAAATGAACAAAATTTGCTTAGATGAAATATGAAGTACCATACTCTAAGTTACATGATTAATAACTAACAAGCATACCAAATTGATGTATAATAAAGACTAGTTTATGATGAGCACAAAACCTGTCTTCTTGCTCGAGAACGTGCCGCCGATTCTCGATTCTTCAACATTCTGCGCTGCCTTCTCTCTACTACCACTTCAGGAGGGCCATCAATGATCCTCTTCCTATTACCCTTCCCACTTGATTCTCCTAAGCTTGGACATTTCTCCACAGCACCATTTGTAGTGACATCCTTTATAACTAAGTTGTTATTCTGTGCCAACATGTTTTGTGTTTCAAGCCCATTACAAGACACACTAGATCCTGTCCCTATTACATGCCTGAACCTATAACTTGCACTCAATGGCCCATTACTTGCAATGTTACCAATCTGATTTTGATATAGTAATGAAGACTTGAATAGTGATGATGATTCTTGTACCACCCCAGCTTTTACTAGGAAATCCTCCAAAGTCATTTCCCCAAGTGTTTGCTGCCTTTTGAGTAGTGGCTCATTCCTGGCAAGGCTATTGTTAGCTTCATTGTAGTGTGGTTGGCTTTTGTGGATCTGAGACCAAATTTCATCCACAGTTTTCTTGCAAATTGGGGGAGGGACAGATAATGGCTGGGAAATGGTGGTGGGTTCTGTTGCTACTACACTTTTACCCTTTGCAGCTTCATCAAGGGTGGGTAGTGATGGGTTAACTTGGTTGTTGTCATCAGAGTTCCAAATGCTAGAAAGGAATTCATCCATGTTCATGGATCCTAAGCTCTTTCCATTCTTGCAATAGAACTCATCAAGGGTGAGTGAGAGTATTGAGTTTTGTTTGCTTAGTTGAGAAAATGTGGCTTCTGGTTCTTGCAATGGCACCTCTTGATTTGGTTGTTGGAGAGACATGTGTGTCGATAAAGGTGCTAATTCTTGGAACAACCTGTCATAAGCGACAGCTTTTGTCTCAGAAACTACCATTATTATTTGCAAAAAATGAAGAAAAAAAAAGACAGAGCAAACTTCACGAATTCTCAGATGTAAAGTTCTTAAGAAATTGAAGTGCATCGAATCAATAACTTGATTATAATTTTCAACAAATCTGCATGAATTTTTAACCAACCCACCTTTCCCCAAAAGAACATTAAAGAAAGAATAAGAGAAAATAAAAGTAAGATACAAATTTGAAAGATAAGCAATTAAATCTATAATAAAAAAAAAGCTTCACTGTGGACAATGTAATAGACAATTCTCATTGTGTATCAGATAATTCAGATGATGTAATTGATGCTCTACTAGGACTGTATCACCAAATGACCAGTTGCATGCAACATGCAAACATGCATCTGAGTGTGATCCACATGAAAGAACAAGATTAAGGGAAGAAATATAAGCAAAACCACATAATGAACTTGGAAGAGGAAAATAAAACTAAAAGCAAGGGTACCTGAACAAAAACAGAAGGGAGAATCTGAATTCTGAAACAGAGAGAAAGAATTGGAATTAGAAAAATATCAGAGAGAAAAGAAGGAACACCAACAGAGTGAAAGAAAGGGGGAGTGAGGAGAAGGGAAGGAATGGTAACACTGCAAAGAGTCAGACACTTTAACTGCCATTGGTAACATTTAAAACAACATTTGTTTCACTCAGTCTTGAGCATTACTTTTTCATTGACACGTTCAGCGTCATCAACCGTTTTCGCTGAAAACGTTTATAACTTTTTTTTTCTTTACATTTTTTTTAAGTCAAAGCATCTACGCTCTTTTAATGTCTCTTGCCTTTGTTCTTTTTCGGTGAATAGAAAAAATAGTATTATTTAATGAAGATTTCTTTTTTTAAAAAAAGGTAATGTTATTTTAAGAATATTTTAATAGAAAAAATTAATAGTCCATAAAAAGTATTATTTTAAAAAGCGAAATTTATTTAATGAAGCGTCACTTTTTCAATTAGTTGAATAGAAAAGGTATATTATAATCCGGGGGATGTTATAGAACTTTTCTCTTTGGTTCACATAGGCTTTTTTGTTTTGGTAGTGTAAGCAAAAAAATTGGTTCACATAGGCTAAGTATTTAGTATGAATAATGTTTTGTGGATACTTATTTATTAATAGATATTAAGAAAGAAATCAACGAGTCTAGTTCGGTAACAGTTGATTGAATAGTATTTGAGTTATAAAAAATTTAGGATCAGTATTGAATTCTTATAAAAAAGATAAAATAAAAATTTATATGAATATGATATAATAAAAAAAGAGAGAGAAAAAAAGTGTGAAATGAATGTTAATACTATTTAGTTGTTAATGTATTATCGTTGTTCTAGTATCTATTCAAATGCATGCCCGTAAATCAGTGTTAAGCAACTATCCAGTTATATATATATATATATTAATGTCAAGGGTTTCCAGGCTAGATTAAAAACATTAATTCATTATAGGCTTAATTTTATCTTTTATTCCTAAATTATTACAACTATGTAATTATGTTTTTTTCCATTTTTAATTACATTAATTAATTGGGTTTGAAAAAAAAATTCAATGTAGGTCCATTTGTTAGTGTCCTATCAATTTGAAAAAAAATTGTTCACATAACATATTAATATTAGAGATGATGTAACATTATCACACTCATCTACTCATCTGACATTAATATGTTAATATGTGGACTAACATAATCGATTGATGCAAATGTTAACGTGACGTTAGAAAAGACCCAAAATTATATAATCATAATTTTCAACATTTTAAAAAAATAAAAAAAAAAACAATATTTTATAGAATTTAATAATACCAAATTATATTAAAAAGTGGTATAAGTGGAAACAATCATGAATGACGCTACTATATGTGCGTGTCTGGTTTCAATTTAAGAACGTACATCTCGGTAATTTTTCTCATCAGATTCATCCAAAAAAGACTGAAACAAGTAATATTTGCTTCGGTAACGTGCGCCAAATACGCACGAACAAGCTCACTATACAAGGGTTGCGTGTGTGACATTATCAAAGGATTTAAAACGTTAGTAACAGGTTGCGTGTTTGAGGGAGGGTTTGAGGAGTGTTTAAAAAACTCTGTATAAGTTATCAGAAAGCTCTTCAATTTTTATAAGCTCCATGATCCTTTTTTTTTTTTTTTCTCTTCTTCTCACTAAATAAGATGTTTATTTAAAAAAAAATTATTTGACCCTACTTTTTTTTAAGGAGAAGAAAAACCAAAAATAAGTCCAGCCAGTCAAACATAAGCAGAGTTAATATTCTTGCAAAAGGCATCTTCCTCTATGCATATACTTAATTTTATTTTCAGTATTTTTTTTGTTTAGGATGTTATGTTAATTAAAATAGAAAAACTTACTAGAACTACATGTCTATGTATCATGCTAAGAAGACATGGCAGAATGCAATTCACACATATTCTTTTTATTTGCCAAACAAATGTAATTTATACAATTGACAGTTTCCTTTAAAAAATCTAATAATATACATATTAGATTTTGAAATCATGGCATATTAAGATTCAAATAATGGTGCTTTAGATCTATATGCAACATTTTCTTGTCCAAGTAAAAGTGCCTTCAAAATGGCCTCACACAAGCCCCTATAGTATATAATTAAATGGCCACCATCTGGAACTTCATGATACTGTATCCAGGGCAGCTTCCCTGAAACAAATCTCTGGAGTTCAGAGGGCACAACCTTATCTTCGTAGCCATGCCAAATGTGAAACGAACCTGTATTGTGAGGGAATGGATTACTTAGCTTCATTGGGTCAAATTCCCATTTTCCAAAAGCCACCCTCCAGTCATGGCGAAGAGTGTCAAAAACAGCCTTTTCCCTTAAACTGTCCTGTAAGTACAAGCATACCATGATCACCATTTCCTTCATAGCATAGCTATATTCACATAAAACAATTGAGTATGTTTGTTGAAAACCCGTTTATACTTTTTAAACAGAAATATGCACATCTCAATGCACCAAATGTAGAAGTAATATAAAGGATGGATTGACTTTAAATTGAAACTAATGGATTTCCATTTGACCCATCTTTTGGTTGAAAAAAGAAGAGAAATGACTAGGATTTACAAAGAAAGAGAAAGAAAAATAAAAATAAATTTACTATTAAATTCAACTAGGATAATTTAGTCAACATGTAGTTCATAAACTTCATTTGTCATATCTTCAAATCTCCTTAACATTAGAGAGGATCGTGAAAAATAAAAGTATAAAGTCATTGCATTCATCTAGTCATGAATCAACTTTTGAATGAAGATCAAATAATTTAAATCTCATATCAAATTTTAGATTTGATTTACTAAAATAAAATATGAGTCGCTTAATCTTCTTCCAACAATTCTGATTAGTTGGTTACTTGAATGTGTTAAATTCGGCCATGGATTTCAATGACTTTAAGGAAGAAAAATCATAGTGACTTTTTCTAATTTTTTTTTTATAATGACTTTTCCTAAGTTTTATATAAGTGAACAACAATTTGAATAATATTTTATATAAGTAACCACCAACTTAATAAAATAAAATAAAAAAAGTCGTGACATTCCCTCCTCAAAATCATTGAATCCATTTTAAATAAATCTCCTATTACATGAAATCCGAATCTTTTCCTTATTCCTAACCAAACAAAGGATTTTATAAAAATTCCTCCCTTCCGACCAAACACTATAAATTTACCTTTGTAAGCATAGGGAACCCAGGAATTGTCTTTAGAATATCCACATCACTTTTGTTGAAAAATGCAGGGTTCTTCTCTATGACAGCAGTTGAAGGGAGCCACTTTTGAGTGACCCACCAATGCAATAGTCTAGGCCAGTGGTTTGCAAGCCACATACACCACTGGACAAGTTTCCTCCTGTAGTCCTCCCTTATCAGTCTCTTAGGGAATGAAGGCCACCTGTAATTGATCACTGGTGCTATCAGTGCCAACCCTGCAAGCCTGCACAAAATGGTCTTTTAACATAACTGACCAAAACAAAGTACACAAAAAAGAAAAAAAGAAGTTATTTTCAGTGTTTCTTATACAAATCTCTGAATGAAAACAAAAAGTAAAAACATGAAATGAAAAAAGAAGTAAATATGTCCTTAAAAACATTGAGTATTGTAATTTACCTGTGGGGCAAATACTTTAGACAACTCCAAGTAGCGTATGAACCCATTGAGACTCCAATCACATAAAACTGTGGTCCTAATTGTAGCTGATCAGCAAGCTCTTGAATGTCAAGTGCTTCACTTTTCAGTGAGCGTTTGGGGTTTGGATCACTTTCTCCATATCCAGCCCGGTCATATTGCAGAAGATATATACCCAACTCATCTATTAATTCCTGTAAATTGATTCAATGTGATCATATTTTATTTTGAAATTAGAATATTTGAATTGTGCACTGCCACTGCCTACTTCAAAATTTGTTCTAGTGAAATGTATTGAAAACATACTTAAAATTCAAAACTCATAACCCACTACAACTTACTTAACAACCACAAGAAAAGAAGAAGAAGATCATGCTAAACAGAAATACTAGTAGACATCTCTTGTTTGCGATTTGCATGCAAGTATTTGATCAGCAAAAAATTGTGTATAGTATACATAGCATTTGGAAATTATTTTACTTGTTTCCTTTCTTATCCGTCAAAATTTCAATTTTTCTCTCTTGATAGGACTGCCAATACAATTTTTTTTAATGGTGCTGTGCTAATTAGATCATGTCTAGTATATGGCAAAGAGAAATTAAGGTTATTAATTACTTGGGGTGCCAGAAAATTCATCTCTTTGGAGCTTCCAAAGCCGTGCACAATGACGATCTTGTACTTTGCTATGTCTTTGGGGACGCCTCTCTCAATATAGGCAAGGTGCCTCCCATCTCTGAGTTTGATTCTTGGTGAAACCACGGGAAAATCATCTGATGAACCGTTGTGGTTTGGAGATAGTTGAGTGCCCTGATATAAACCATTGCCAAAAAACATATGAATAACTATATATTGCTGCTCCATAAACCATGAAGGAATAAATGGTAGGTCTAGCAAACATTTTCCTGGCACAATGATCACATAGATATGCAAGAAGAAGAAAACTACAATAGTGAGAAGCTTACTTGACAGAAACATCTGCAGATATTCTGTGTCTGAACCAGGGGGATTTGTGTCAACAATTTAAGATGATGTTTTACTCTTTTCATTTGCTCTAGACCTATAGATTTTACACAAACTTTTTATGCACATCAATGGAATGGAAGCTGAATTTGGTTACTTCCTCCTTAAAATAAAAGAGGATTGTGTTGTGTGTGCGCTTGTATTTGTGTTTTTGACTTTTTGAAGTCATTTCCTTGAGGATATCCTTTGAAAGGTTCCATATTAGGAGCATCTTTTTTTGTCTATCTGTTGCCATTTGCTAACATTTCATATGGTTTGACAGACTCGTGCCAAAGTAGCTTTTAACCACTTCCGTTAATAAGATTTGCGACATATTTTTGAAGTAAACTATTTGATCAAATAATTATATTCTTTTTACTTGTTTAATCATTATGAAAATGCTAATGATTTTTTAATACTGCTAAGAATGCTCCAGAATTTGTCCAAATTTTCATCTAAGTACCAACTACTGTAAATATATGTAGTAAGGCAACAACAGCACATTGTGATTTGGGAACCCCGAATTGCAGTAGTAGTAGATTGCACTCGCTTTCTAAATTCGAGAAAGATAGAGACACGGGCCAAAACCTTTTCCCTTTTATAGATGAACTATAGTATTATTATTTAGTTTGGTAGGTTTGTAGAAGTACCGGCTCATGAATGTTTTTTCGTCTCCTATTGCGCTTACGTCCTGTATGATTAGTACTTCATGGTTTATACCCAGACATATTGGGAATATTCTTTGAAGTTCCTTGCTGGATTTCACTATCCATCCTAAAACTTTTGTGACAATTTTCTCGGTATTTACGTGATTATTAGATAATGGATTGTTTATAAGAATATTTTTCTTCCTCTATAAATTAAAGTTTAGATGACTTAGATCTCAAGACTCATTAGTACTTAAAAATGTATTTATAGATTATCGGCAAGAAGATTTCTCCATTGATTATGAAAATCAAACTCACATCCTTTTTTATATGAATTTGTTTTTTACCAACTAGATTAACTTTCACATCCTTTTAGATATGAATTTGTTTCTTACCAATTAGATTAACTTTCATTGGCTGAAAAACACAATATTAATATCAAGTTTGATGAAAATTTCATATTCAATGTAGGGAATGAAAATATGATGAAATTATATTATTTTCCATAGTGAAGAAAAGAGAGTGGAGAAAATACATGTAAAGGATATAAAAAATAATTAAGATGACAAGTAAAATTATGGTTTAAAGAATAACGAAGATGACGGTGCAAGATTAGAATTCAAAAAATAATAACAATGAAAGATGTAAAAATAAGGTTTAATTAGAGGTGGATACTAAAATAGTGTTTTTATTAATTTTATACAAAAGGATATTTTTATAATAAAAATATTTAAAAAATAAAAGGAGGTGCACTTAGTAAATTTAAAGGTGAAATAGCAAAATTTGGAGCAAAAACTCATGGGCAGGTCACCCACAAATTCAAATTGACCCAAATTGATCCAAAATTTTGAGTTGAGTCATTTATATATTTGGGTTAAAATTGAACCAAATCGATTAAAATCGTTCATGTAGAGATTAGGTCACGAGTTTAGATTTATAGATCCAATCAAAATCAAACTAAATTGATCAAAATCGATCAAATTTTTTAGAATTGTTTGGTTTGACTTTAAATACGGCTAATATTGAAACTTTAAGTGTTGAAACATTAAGTGTTGGGATAACTAGTGTTGAAACTTTTTACAATATTTCTTTCATGTACATTATTATTTGTTTCACTTTTTTTCATATTTATTTTTTTGGCATGTTTATTATTAATGGATCATATTTTCTTCATTTATTTCAGCAAATTTGGTTGTAGCAAAGTTTGTTGCAAGAAATTATTTTACAGGAAATAGTTGTAATTCAGTCTACTATAGTAAATCTCATTGAAGAATATTTTATTTTAATTTGTATCGGTCTAGTTTAGAATATTATGCTTATGATATTAAATAAATCAATTTTACTAATTTCAGATATTTGATAATATTGTGTTAATTGTATTGAATATTTGAATGAATCATGATTTAAAATAGTAATTCTAAGAAAAAAATTAAATTTAAATGGGTAACCTGTCAGTTTAAATTGAACCAAACCGTTCATAAATGGGTTGGATTGGATTTCAAAAAAAATTATAAAAATCAAACAAAACTGATTAAATTTGATTGGATAGGATCCTGAATAAGGTGTAAAAATTTTACCATGTAAATATTAAATACTATTTCTTTTCTCTATACAAAAAAAAGTAAAGAATCATGATTTTTTTTTATTTTTTATTTTTCAAAACTCATTTTATATTTGTATTTATTTATTTCTTCCTTGTTTTTATTGCACCTCTCATCACAACTCTACATTTTTACTCATTTATATAGGTGTAAAATTCAAAAGAGCGCAAAATGCTCTAACCTAAAGCAACGTGCTATACAACTCTTTATAGAGTAAAATATAAACAAATGAAATAAATTACAAAACAATAATTATTAAAATATATTGTAAAAATAAGAACAACTCTTAAGATTTAAAAAAATATATATCGTAACTGCTTACAAAGTTTTGTTGCCATCGCATTCACAAGACCAATGGTTTACTCCGCACACTACATCATATTACGAAATATCATGTGAGTACAAGTGCTCTGATAATAGACTCACATTCATTTTTCTTGAAGAGAAATAGATGTCCTGCATGAGGAAGCTCATGATAACGAATCCACGGTAATTTGTGAGAGATGTAACGGTTCAGCGTGTAGGGAATGATCCTATCTTCAAAGCCTTGCCATATGTGAACCGAACCATTATTATCAGGGAACGGATTTGTTATGTCTGTTGGTCCAAATTCCCACTTTCCAAAAGCACTCATTATGTCTCGGTGTAATGATTCATATTCACCTTGCTGAGTTATCCTCTCCTGAATGTTAAGACACGTAGTATATAAGATTAATTAATTGTGTGCATGATGAATGGATGTTATATAGTGTATCTTCATAGATTTTTCAGTTTCTAAGAACTACCAAAACAGTACCATTTTGTGTGAAATCCTAATTGTCTTCCTTTGTAAATATAAATGTCAAGATAAAGTGACAAATGATAAATGCAGCTACCTGGCCAGTGTTTTGGAGTTCTGACAAGCTCTTCACGATCTCTATATCATCAGGAGACAACAAATTTGTCAAAGTCAATGAAGGGAACCATTTTTGAGTCATCCACCAATAGAACAACCAAGGGGCATAATGTGAAACTCGAAAAGTCCATTGGTCTGAGTGAGGTAGCATCAGAAATGCTTCTCTTAGTAGATTTTCAGGATAAGAAGGCCACCAATAGCTTATAAATGGAGCCACCAAGGCTGCTCCTGATAATCTGCCAAAGGATGTGTTGTTATATATAGTGTTTAATTTTTATGTACTATCTGTAAGGACTTTACACAGTCAACCAATTCAAAATTATCATTGGTTAAAATAGTTAAAAGTAAAAATCATCAAACCTATTATATATAGGTTTCTATGCTTTGGATGATAATATAAAAGTTAGTGTGACTGAATCATAGTGTAAAAATTATTATAATATTATGTCAATGCATATACAATTTACTCTTATATATAGTATCACATGCAAGAATGGAAAACATCAAAAGCAAAATGAAGCTACAAGTCAGCAATTAACATGCCTGTGTGGAATGTATTTTAGGCAGCTCCAAACAGGGTAACCTCCCATTGACATACCAATTATATAAAACTTATGACCAATCTCCAATTTATCAGCTAGTTCTTGAATATCATATGCTTCACTCTTCACAGAACGTAACGAATGTGGATCACTTTCACCATAACCTGCTCTGTCAAAGTGGAGGAAATATATCCCTAGATCTTCAACAAGTTCCTACACATAAGCAAAACACAACCAATTTAACATATCTAGTATTTCATTTTCTTAGCAAGCATTACCAATGCTAGATAATTATACCAGACACAGGAGCATAAATATATAAAAGAAGAGCAAGTAGTTCATACTTGAGAAACTGGTAAACTTGTGTCTTTGGAACTGTCATAACCATGAATGACAATGATCTTGTACCTAGCTTCTTCCTTTGGAACACCAAATTCTCGGTAGGCCAAATGCCTCCCATCACTGAGCTTCACTCTGGGTGAAGCTACTTCAGGACCACCTACGGATCCACATATTTTAGGAGGTGGCGGCTTTACGGCCTTATAAGCCAACCCTATGAGAATCACCACCAGCGACACTGCTATTGGAATCACCATTGCTCCAAAGAGACTGCACCATCAACCTATCAGCCACTACACTACAATGTAATTAGAATTATTTAAAAGAAGCAAGGTTGTACTGCTTTTTTTTTTTCAATAATACAATCAATCTCAAGGTCAATAACATTTGCCACTCCAATAATTTTTAACAAAATACCAGAACCAGCATTCACTTCTTTATAAACCCTACCATCCGGAGCAAAATTTGTTACAAAGTCATGTATGTATTCATATAGGTTCAGTAATGTAGTCACCAAATTATATATATATATATATATATATATATATATATATATATATATAAAGCTATAAAAGTTGATTGTACCAATGTTTTGAACATAGACAACGGATATTATTAGGAAGAACATAACATGTATAACCATTTGGATTCCTTGGTTCAGATATATATCAACTATGTCAAGAAATTCATATATGACCAAACTATTTTGCCATGCTGGATCTAAGTGATTCTTTGTTTCCTTTGTGAATGAGATTTAATACCACGTATAAAGCAGAAACGGAAAGCAGTTGAAACTAATGAAAGAAAGTATATACCTTGTTGCCGAAGCTAGGAAGCAGCAACTATACACAAACAAAATCTCCTGTGTGTGAGAGAGGATAGACGACAACAAGAAGAGGAATAAGCCATGAATGAGTGGAACTCTCCCTCATAAAAACGACGAGAAATTCATTTACATGGAAAAAAATAATTCTAGAGCCTATAATATATTCCACAATTCAATTCTCAACATTCTTCATCCAATCCCAGAAAACAAAACAAAGAATATCAGTGTGATGTTCACGTCAGCACACTCTGTTCGGCGGTGGAATAACCATCATCCATTTTTTTTTCGATTTTAAAATAATAATTATTATAGCAAAATTATTTAAAATACTAATTTTTTTCATTTTAAAAACATAATTACTTCTTATTTTATTAATATTTCTATCATTTTATTTAATAAAAATACCAAAATTTATAATTAAAATATATAAAATAAATAAATAAAATTCTAAAAGAATGCTTCCCAAGAAACTCAGGTCCACCTCAACTTCATTCTTAAGGACATCAGTCCCAAAACCTTCCTTCCCAACAAAAGCACATGAACTGATGAACGAGGAGGAATAATAGCATGTTGCATGGCCACGAGACTGCCACGTGGCAACCAATGAACCTCATTTCAAAATATTATTATTAATTAACAGAGAATAAATGTCAGAGCTGCAAATGAAAGCACCGGCACCACCGGCTATATTTATCCCATATTCTAACAGGACAAAAAATGAAGTTCAACATAAAATTCACAGATGATGGAGGAAGATTTATACTAGCTAAACTAAAATCATATCAAATTGGAAAACTAATATATATAAAATAAAATAACAAAAACCAAAGAAGACTCACCTTCAGCAAGTGAATTAAGGACTCCTCTCCCGGTAGCCGGTAGTGTTGATTGTATGAATCTGAATCCCAAACCAACCAGGTTTCCTTCTTCTCCTTCAAATAGCATGTTCTACCAAAGCTTACTCACATAAAGAGCTAAATAAATAACCATATCTGTCCATGTCGTCACTCGTCACGTACAAAAATTAAAAGTAAGCGGGTGTTTGAATTGACGTTCATAAAATTGATTTAAAATTAAATTAATTTGGTAAATTAATTTTAAAGTAATTTGATTTATGTTTAGATGTTTTATTATAAAATTAAATTAAGAGTAAAATTTAATATAAAATTTTAGATTTAACTCACAAACTGCTCAAAGTTGCTTTAATCTATAATTAATTTTAGATTTAAAATTAATTATAATTTTTTTTAAACATAAAATCAAACATATAAAAATATATTTAAAATCCATTCAAAACGCAGAATTAATTCTCTTAGCTTCAAACCAAACATTTTTCGTATTGTATTTGTTATGAGCTGCTAGTGTACGTAGCATTAACATGTAATGTAAGTGCATAACATTGCCCTTTTTTAGGAGCACGGTGAAGTGAGAACCGACAAGGCGACAAATTCTATCTTAGGAACGAATTGCCTTTGCACGCCATTGATTACAAGCTACTACTATCTCAACCAAACAAAATATAGGTGATAGAAGTAAATATGATCAAAGTATTCCCTCAAAAACGACAACTAACGCATTATTGTTGAAAATTTGGCTCTCCATTCTCTCTTACGGTCTCATTATTCCTCACTCTCTTTTCTTTCCTCCAATGGCCCATTTTCAGATTGACGGTCTATCACCCAATTCATGTGTCATTACGTTTTTAATAATAATATTAATAAAATTATTTACGAACTTCTTAACCACTGATTTGCACAATGCATAACATTTTTCACTTATCATTCTGCTGTTAACCTTGCTAATTTGTTATTGATTGATTGTGCTCGAAAACATGTCTTACTTTCAGTAACAAACGGAACTGGTGAAAAGGAATCTAATTTGTCTCCTAGAAAAAGAAAGGATGCTAAGCAAGCTAATTAAATGAGAGTGGTCCAGTTAATAATTAATTTGTGCAACAAGATATCTTAGCATTATGCATTAATTTTAGCAACTACCAATAATTTGATATATGATATTTTTAGTTGCTAAGAAGGCCTTAACAATTACTCGCTGATTTACATATAAATAGCTTGATTAAAATCAGTTAATATTGGAAAGGAAGATATTTCTTACAATTTTATATTTTTTTATGTAATAATTCCTTTTTTTCTATTCTTACTTTAAGATGTTAATAAAACCTATGTAAATGATGAAAACGATGTACACTATATACATAACTTTCCTGTTGAATTTGCACAGACTATACACATCATGATACCACAATATAACAAAGTTACCAATGATTTCTGCAGGAACAGAAACCCTTGTCAAAATGATGAAAACGGTTTTGATCTCTGACTATAACTCGACGGTTGTAGATTTTTGAAACCAGCTGCATGAACCTGTGACAATCACAACAAATTCTTAAATTCTTCACTATATGAATGGGACTACCCTGATGGCTATTCAATAGTCCAAAAGCAAGAGCCATCTTTTCACTGTGAAGAGTTAGTTGGCTCTCTTTTTCACCCCCTTCAATATCTATAAAAACTTGATTGAGATCAGGTTCATATCCCTCCGACTTCAACTTGCACACAATCTCCTCTAACATAGAGAGAACGCTTTGGTTGTACCCCACATCCATGGCCTTCCCCACGAGGAACTCATGGACTTTACCATCCGCAAGAATAGAGCTACATCCAGGAATTTTTCTTACCCTTCTTTTTCTCATCAATGATCTAACTTTACTCACATCATCCCACCTTCCCGCTTTGGCATAGATATTCGAGAGAAGAACATAACAACTTGAATCTTGTGGAGCCAATTCTATAGCTCTTAAGCCAGCAGTGTGCCCCATCACAACGTTATTGTGCTTCATGCTGGCACTGAGAATGGCCTTCCAAATTAAAACATCAGGTTCAAAAGGCATTTCATCTATAACCCCAAGTGCCTCTTCTAAGCGACCTGCTCGACCGAAGAGGTCAACAATGCATCCATAGTGCTGAATTTTAGGAACTATCTTGTACTTCACCTGCATGGTTTCAAAATAAAATTGACCCTCATCCATAAGGCCTCCATGGTTGCAAGCACTTAAAAGCCCCAAGAAAGTGATATCATCAGGCTCAAGTTCCACCCTCTCCATGTCCTGAAAAATCTCAATAGCTTCACGGCCAAGTCCATGGAGTGCTAAACCAGAGATCATAGAATTCCAATCACCAATGTTTTGCCGGTGACAAAGGCTTCTAAATACATGGTAGGCATTTTCTATTCGACCACATTTAGCATACATGTTTATGAGAGCCGATCCAATAAAACTGCAACTTTGATGTACCTTATTAGTAAATATGTAATTGTGCACCCATTTACCTTCCTCAAGAAAACCAAGGTCAGCAATGGCTGAAAGGACACTAACAACAGCAGGGGCATCCGGTCTAACCCCTAAACTCAACATTTCTCTGAACAAACATAACCCTTTCCTTGGTTGATGATTAAGAACAAAAGCTGAAATCATACTCGTCCAAGTCACCACATCCCTGACACCCATGTCCATAAAAACCTCCTCAGCAAGCTCGCACATCCCATGCTTCCCATACCCATCAATCATGGCATTACACGAAACAAGGTCCCTCTGAGGCATTTTCTCAAACACCTCACGCGCAATTTCAATCTCACCAGCTTTCAAGTAACCCGAAAGAAGTGAGTTCCAAGAGATCAAGTCTCTTGTGGGCATTTTATCAAACACCGACCGTGCAAGCT